>NC_061509.1:290902277-290992252 GCF_022539505.1 Lolium rigidum | reverse complement strand
GCGCCGTAGGTCCACGCCGCGTATCCTCTGGTGGCCTCCGCGTCCTACATAGGCCGGCCCACCGTCACCAACATAGATGAAGAAGAACTCGACGGTGAAGAAGAAGACTCACCGTCTAGTTTTAAATAACGGGCTATAGGATATAGCCGCGACCCGTGAAAAAGGCTATAGCCGGGCTATAGCGGGCTATAGCCACCTTTTAGCACGCGGATGCCTTTAGCCGCACCTTGCTCGAAAGGCTATAGCCGGGCTATAGCGAGGCTATAGCCGGCTATTTAAAACTATGCTCACCGACGATGGAAACGACGTAGCTGGCCGCGACGTCGCCGGCGGAGGTGAGGAATAAATCTTAGGGTTAGGGGTCTCGCCGTCCTGAATTAGGGTTAGGGTGAGGGTGGAGGTCTCGCTCACCTGACTTAGGGGCTAGGGTGAGGGTGCGTTTTTCGCTAGCGTCGGGGGGGTGTTAGCCGGCTGGGGGTGGCGTAGCAATGTCGGTCGCGGTGGTGGAAGTTGGCGGTTGGGCCAGCGGTTGGTGGGTGGATCGACGACCAACTCAAGAACTTATGTGCGTGACGACTAGAAGAAGAAGAAAGAAGAAGGGGCAACACACACATGGGTCGGCTCAGCATCATTCCTCCTTTAGGCGGCGCGGCGTGCGACCCCGCAAAGTGCGGCATATAGGAGGACCCGTCCGACCGGGAGCGCTCGACGTGGGACGGATTGCACTCCGCTCGCGCACTTCGCCCGGGTGGGCCAGCTCATAAAGTTGTTCGCTAAGTCAATATTCATCTCTACATGAGCGCTTGGTCTTTTCCGGTTTAAATAACTAAGCAAAATTTGAATCTAAACAAATTTCTAACCTAATTTTTTCAAATCCATATTTAAAAACAAGTTTTGGAAATTAAACAAATTTTGAATCTAGACAATTTTTTAATTTGAACAATTTTTATAATCTGAACAAATTTAAAGTAAAAAGCACGAAAAATAGCCTCGGAGGACCAGGAGACCCATAAAAGAAAACCCGGAAGAGCCACGAAAGGTTTAGGACATTCCTGAAACTGCTAAAAGACCAAAACAGTAGGCTCTGGTTGCTCACCTACCACGCTAAGGGTTTCTTTGATTCATAGAATAGGGAAAACATAGGAATAGAAAAAACATAAAATTAGGATGTCATGCATACTTAAATCCTATGGGAAGATGAAGTTTGTTTGATTGTAGTAAAGGGATTTTTCAATGAGTTATGATCTAATGTTTTTTCTCTATAGGATTTGCACTACAAGATTTTTATAGAATATATTTCTATAACTCAAACAACTTGTGTAGAAATTTTTTCTATACAATTTCTGTGAATCAAAGGGGCCCTAAATAGGTGGGCCCATGTCGCTACCTCACGCAGGCGGAACGGATTCATGCATCCAAATAGGATCCGCCGTCCGATCGAGGCAGGATAATCAGGAACGCTGCTCCGTTCGTGTCCATCGACCTGCTTTCGTGCCCAACAGGACAACACAGGTGATATCCGCATCTCAACCTCGGCTAGCGATTGATGGAAACATTGATGGCGAACAATTCTGCACGTCCTCCCGGCGGGATCCTGGACGATGCATCCGTTCCGGTCAGTTGCCGCAGCAACGCCCGCCTGATCTGCCGTTGCAAGCCGCCACGCTCCGACGAAGAAACCCCACCGGAAGCCCAGCCCGCGCGCCTCGATCCGTCTTCCGGCGACGGCCAACGATTGCAAACCTGCAGCAGACCATGGAGAGCAGAAGCACCAAGAGACCCGTTCGGAGACCTTCCGGAGGAACTGCTGCCCACGATCCTGTCAAAACTGGACGACGTGAAACAGGCGGCGCGGACCAGCCTTCTGTCGAGAAGGTGGAGGCACGCCTGGAAGCACTCTCCCAAGCTGACCCTCGACATTGTCGCTATGTGCGGCGACGGCCGTGCGTTCGTCTACAGGGAACTCTACGTGCAGAGGTTCATCGACGCCGTCGACGAGATACTGCACCAGCGCCGCGGTGGCGCGGTCGAGGAGCTGGAGCTGAGGTTTGACGAGTCCCACCTTCCACAGGTTTCCAGCCATCTGAATGTCTGGATACGTTTCGCGGTCTCGTCGAGGGCGACAAGTGTGAGGCTTCTCGTGTGGGAAACCTTGCCTGGTCATGGTCGCTATGGGCTTCCCCTGCAATTGCTCGACGCCGGAGAAGGCGTATCCATCCTGCGGCATATCCACCTTTCCTCTGTATCGCTCAAAGTGCCTCCCAGGACACAGTCTATTGGTTTTCCAAACCTGAAGAGTCTTGGCCTGCGCTCAGCGTTCGTGTCTAGTAGCGATTTGCAACATATGCTGTCAAATTGCTCTAATCTAGAGCGGCTGGATCTGCATAAGGTTCACCTGGGCGATGAACTCCGATTGGATCGGCCTTTGCCTAGGCTGCTACACCTATGTTTGGTTGATTGCAGGGTAACCAAAATACAACTCATTGCCAATCAGCTCACAACTTTTATATTCAGGGACCATTTTTTGCCTACCATCACCAGTCTCGGTGAAACTCCCGGACTCCGCAATGTTAAGATTCATTGTTTCAGGTTAACATCGCAACAGGCTGCCAGCTCATTGCCAATGCGTTCCACATGGTACAACGACTGTCCCTTGTACATTACCGACCGTTCCGTCGCCACTTGAGAACACCTCAAGGTTTCCCTGTCTGAGGTATTTACAACTGCTATTCTGCATTTACCCGGAACATCCCGACGCTGCACTCTCTGTCGCGTATTTTCTAGAGTCGGCTCCGTTGCTGGAGGAATTGGAGATAAAATTCGTATCAGCTTTCAAGTATGGTGGTGAAGGACCTCCAAGGAGGTTAGCGCAGGGTCGGTCCGAATACTACAAGTGTCTAAAGAGCATGAGAGCTCGTGAATTCACAGGTCAAAGGGACCAACTAGAGCTTATGGTACACATCGTGGAAAATGCCCCTGCTCTCGAGATTTTGACTATAGATGCAACACGGCAACATGTTCCGGCTGATATGGATATCCGTCATAGAGCCATGACATCCATCAGTGAGAAACTTTCAGCAAAGACAAAGTTCATTGTTGTATGAGATTTCTTTGATGTGTGGTTATTAGCGGGGGAGACATATTGACACTACAACACACACACTATTCAGTTTGGTGATCGAGCTCAACACTAGTACTAGCAGTGTTCACTTGTCGTATAAATCCCAAGGTCCAAGGTGCTATTTTCCCCTTCTGGTTGGCGAATCAATGTGCTATTGTTCTAGAATAGTGCGGCTGTTGGCTGGCTGAGGCATATGTTACTGCTACGATCCTAGCAAACAGTTCAACATTCCAGTAATGATTATCTAGTTTTTGACTATCGGAGTATACATATTAACACACATTATTCAGTTTGGTGCTCGAGCTCAACTGTCATACTCCCTCCGTTTTTATTTACCTCACGTTCTAGGTTTAATCAAAGTTGAATTAGTAAAGTTTGATAAAAAATTATAGAAAAAACTACCAACATTCACAATGTGAAATGTATGTAATATGAAAATACGCTTTATAACAATTCTATTACTCCTTATGATCTAATTCCGAGCGGTAGTAAATACCAGGACTTAACAATATTTGATTGATCGCAATTCGGAGTAGCATAGATTTTATATTATAGATGTTATTATTTTCTTCTAAATATTCGGTCAAACTTTATAAATTTTGACTTCCACTGAAGGTAGAGCGCGAGATAGATAAAAACGGAGGGAGCAGTGTTCACTTCTCGTGTAAATCCGAAGGTCCAAGGTACGTGCTATTTTTTCCTTAAATTGGCGTTTCAATATGCTATTGTTCTAGAATAGTGCGGCTGGTGGCTAGATGAGGCATACATGTTACTGCTATTAGCCTAGCAAACAGTTATACCGGATAAGTATTGAAAAAGAAGAACTCCGTCGATTTCCTTCCTTAGTCTCCCTAGATCAGCTCTATGCAGTAACCATTTGAATATGAGTATTGCTATAATTCATGGTCGATCATAGGGCACTAGTGGAAAATGGGGCATCCATCTAAGCCATTGGTACCGGTCCCCTTACGAACCGGTACCAATGAGGTCATCTGCACCGGTTTGGGGGCTCGGGCGGGCGCGGAGCTCGGCACCGGTTCGTGAGGGGCTTTCGTACCGGTTCGTGTTAGGAACCGGTACGAAAGGTCTTCGGCCAAAATTCGGACGCGTGGTGGGGCCTGGGCTGGACCTTTGGTACCGGTTCGTAACACGAACCGGTACCAAAGGGTGCCCCTATATCACTCGATCACCAGCCCGTCCCCGGCTGTCTGCTTCATCTCATTTTTCTGTTCTTCCTCTCACACAAAATTTCTTTGCACCTCTCACACTCCAACAAATCTCTATTTTTTCTCCACCATTTTAACAAGATTAAGGGCATACATCTATCCAAGGGTTAGCAATATCATCCTTTCTTCCGGCGTTCCTAATTTCGCACATTTCTTTGGTAGTTTTAACTCGTACTATTTTTCTAGTGCTAGCAAGGTGTTCGATGAAATGCCTAAGTTAGGGATTTTACTTTTTTTATAATCAATTTGAGCTGAAATTATGGTATATTTTGTAGGTTTTAATTAGTATCATCCCCGTCCTCACCGCCGTCGATCGCCGCCGTCGTCCCTAGCCGGCACCGTACAACCCCGGTGAGCCTCTTCTTTTTTATAAAAAAACTTAGTTTTATGTGATGAACTTGAATATTAATTAAGTTGGTCACTCATATATCCACGATGTTGTGTAATTAATGATTTTTGATATACATATAAAATGCAGATGAGTCGACAATGGATGTACGGTGACCGGTGCCATCCCGACTTCATTAATGGCATGCATTATTTTCTCAACGTGGCTGAGGCAAACATGCAGTTAAATGGTTTCATCTATTGTCCATGTAGTTTCTGTAAGAATATGATGGATTACTCTACCTCAAAGACCATTCACGTCTACCTGCTGGAGAACGATTTCATGCCCAGCTATAATTGTTGGACCAAGCACGGAGAAAGAGGGATTATATTGGAAGACAACGAAGAAGAAGAGGATAGTGACAACTATCCTATGTTCACTGAAGACGGTGATAGTAGAATGGGGGAAGACGAAGCTGAAGAAGAGCCCATTTTCGATGAGCCGATTTTTGATGACCCCGATGAAGATTTTGGTCGGGCCATTCTTGATGCGAAGATAAGCTGCGGAAGTGAAAAGGAGAGGTTGAAGTTGGAGAAAATGTTAGAGGATCACAAGATACTGTTGTACCCAAATTGCGAAGATGGCCAGAAAAAGCTGGGTACCACGCTGGAATTGCTGCAATGGAAGGCAGAGAATGGTACTTCTGACAAGGAATTTGAAAAGTTGCTGAAAATAATAAAGAAGATGCTTCCAGGGGAGAACGTCTTGTTTTCTTATGCTCAAAAGGTAATTCAAATTCTTATCGTTTTTTTTGTGAATTTCCTGATATCAACTGATTGATAACTCTTTTGTGCATTTTCTTTTGTCGGGTAGCGTATGGGAAACTTTCATCAAGGAAGATCAGTCCTTTCAATGGGCACCGAAGCTGATATGGCGTGCGAACAAAGTAAGTAGTAGTTACCTAGGTCCACACACCTTTATCATACTTAATTATTGTTTGACTGAATTATATTCTTGTACAGAAATGCGCGAAACAACCAAAGGGGAGTGATCTATGTGGATATTACGTTTGCGAGTACATCCACAGAATTGTCAGCGAGAGAGCGAATAATGAAAGAAATAAAGAGGTACGAAAATAATATTCACAAATTTATTTTGTTACCATAAGTTGTGCTGAGTTTCAGTAATAATTGTTTGATTTGTGATTTGATATATACATATATATACACACACACATAGCTCATGTATTCATTTGTATCTTATTCTTTTACAGTTGAGAAGAAAGCAGGAGAAGATCTCAATCGAGGAGCGCTTCAAAGAAATTGGCGAGATTTTTCCTTCGGGAAGTCATACCACCATCCGGAGAGTACCACTATGCATAAAGATCTTCTCCCGCTTCTCGATTGCTTTGTGTGTATATATAGTTTAACTCGGAGTGTACCACTATGGTACATGTAATAGATAGTATGCCTCGGAGAGTACCACTACGCATGAAGATCGATCTTCATGCATGTACTACTTTATTCGGTGCATCGACTTGATATGCATCGAAGAGTACTACTTATGCAATTACATGTGTGTTATATTATATGCACCAACTTGATATGCATCACCTTGATTTTCATGTACTACGTAAACCCAAACGCGTTTCTGGTGCATCGATGTGATATGAAACGCTCCGATACCCCTAAACCCCTGCAAAAACCCTAAACCATGAATTCTCTGCCGCGGATTCATGCATATTTCCTGCCGCGGTAGCCAACCTTTGGTACCGGTTTGTAATACAAATCGGTACCAAAGCTCCCTCGCCGTGCGCTCTCCTGGGCGCCCACGTGGAGGCGCCATTAATACCGGTTCGTAAGGAACCGGTACGAAAGGGGGGGCTTTTGTACCGGATTTTTTATACCGGTTGAGAAACCGGTGCAAATGGCCCTCTGGAACCGGTATAGATGAGCGTTTTTCTACTAGTGGGGTAACTCTTATCCAATTGATTTGGACAAAGAAAAAACAGCGTCGACATGATCACCTTCGTCCACTTATTCATTTTTCGGAAGAACAAATTAAACTACATTTCAGAGTTTTCTCGATAATTTCTCAAAACATTCCAGTAATGATTATCTGGCTTTTGACTAAATATCTTGTGAACTTTCAAAATATTCAAGGAAAATTCCAACACATCTTTAAATAGTTCCAAAATTTTAAAAATCCATACCTTGAAGTTTGGAAATTGGAACGATACATTTGATTAAGTGTAAAGACCTACCGAGTAACTATCAGAATATGGGTATTTCTAATTCATGGCCGATCTTATTGGAACTCTTACCCAATTGATTTTGAGACACACCAAAAAGTGTCAGCGAGATCATCTCTGCCGCCAACTTCATATTTTCTTCAGAAAATAAGTTCACGTAAAATTTAAGATATACTTCTAGTTGACACCAACTTTCCAGTAATAATTACCCGCCTCTTAGATGCCACACACAATAGAACAATGTGACAGCACAATCAACCGCGACAATATGCACAACAGCCTCTATAGGCTCTATGACTGTGGCAGGTTGTAGTCGGTTTTAGTTTTGGAGTCCTGTTCGTGTACGTCAAGTCTCGCCGGCATGTAACACAAAGTTCCGCGCCTATATAAAGGTATTGGCCGATTGAAGAACGCCCCAGCCAATGATCTATCAAATACAATTTATCTTTACTTTTTACGTACTGTTGTTCTCTATCTATCATTTTCTGGAGTCTGGTCTGTTGCTTGAGGAATTAGACATAAAGTTCGTATCACGGTGGTGAAGGACCTCTAAGAACGTTAGCGCAGGGTCAGTTCGAGTACAAGCATCTAAAGAGCTTGAGAGCTCGTGAATTCAGAGGTCAAAAGGATCAACTAGAGATTATGATGCATATTATGGAAAATGCCCCTGCTCTCCAGATGTTGACTATAGACTCAACAAGGGAGCATGTTCCAGTTACTGTTGATCAAGTTATGGAAGCCGAAACTAGAAGCCTAACATATATCTGTCGCAGAGCCACAACATTCATTGGTGCGGAACTTTTAGCATAGACAAAGTTCATTGTTGCATGCGATTTTTGTTATGTATGGTTCATTGGAAGCTAGTGCAGGAGGCATTACTAATAATGAAACACACACTATTCATTTTGGTGATCAAGCATAAGACAGTAATAATATGCTATTATTTAGTCGCGAAGGAAGAAAATAATTTGAGGTGGCGAACTCTAATACATTTTTCTAAAATCTTTGGTGGAGACATGATGCCTGAATATTTCATCCACCCGGTCATTTTTTTTTAGAAAGATATCTTAACAACAAAAGCAGTATAAGCCTTATCCCTGTCCACGCCCACCCAATCAAAGTTTTATACCATTGTGGCCACATGGATCTATTATTTCTAGTTTGGGGAAAATTATGATGAGTTGGTTGAGTTGAACCATTATTTAGGTATGCAAATCTAACGTCTTCTCTAACATTGCGAGACAATCCATCATTTGTAATGTGGAGTCATGGATCAAATTTCATGATTTGTGAAATCAGTTACCTTAAGCTCCTAGAATCACAATATTCTCTTCCCCTACGGCTTCAATGAAATCTTTCACTTGTTCTATGTGGGTGGCCATAAAATTTCCGTCCCCTCCTTGCAAATGTTCTTGATGTGCCATAACATTTGCACTTTTATGGGTGACTGGTTTAGAGCTATTGCCACCAGAAAGTTTGAAATTGACAACATTAAAAGTTTACCAATTAAGCTGGCTCACAATTCACAAATTGAAACCTTCCATGAAATATTCAGGAGTTGGCACTGTTAATATTGAGTGTTTTAAGTTACTAGCAAAAAGAACCAGTGCGTTGCAACAGGTCTAAAATAAGTTGGTCTAACTTAAAACTCGATTTTGGTTGTACCGATGCAAAACGTGATGGCAAGTCCTGTGCTGATTGAACTATGGGGGGCTATTCTTTGCCTCAGGCGTGTTATTTCCTGATCGAACAAACGCTGTGCGCACTGATTTGCAGCTGGCATAGGTAGCTCTCGTTGGTGTCGTTCACGACGGGCAGCCGTGGCCTCATCATGCCCAAATATGAACCCTCGCCATATGTCGACCTACTGTTGCGGACCTTGTCGTGGATGTGTCCAGCTATGTATGGAGATCGAGCCGATTGATTCTATGGTCGGCGGCCGGGTCAACCAGCACTAATAGTCCAGGAACGAGATGAAAACGGCGTCCTCATCGTTGTGGCCGCCGCCGCCACCCACATCCGCCCCTACGATGGCGCCATCGGCGAGGAAGTCGAGCCCCAGTGACGCAGCGAGCTTGGCCGCGCTGGCCCTGGCCGTGAGACAGCCCGGATGCCTATTTTTAAACTTAAGGCCTTAACCCTGCTTTAAATTAATAAAGCACCAACACAACCATACAAAGTCGAGGTACATAACGAGCAAACGCTCCCACACAGCGCAGTGCCAACACACAGGTCCCCAGACCTAACATAAGCTAAGGTTCAAGATTCAACAACACAAGATAAAAGGATCAGCACATCATCTGACACCATCCCCCTGATACATGGCGAAGATGATACACGGCGACAATAGGAGCCCGTCGACATCGCAAGATCCGCATGCATCCGCCGAAGAGAGTCCATCGCCGCGTCCACGAGGCCTCTATCCTTCCACTTCACCAGCATCCTCCATTGTTGCATGTAGATGATCATTTTAAACAAGGCATCAACCGGTTTACCAATAAGAACACCTTCCATAGTTAACTTATTACGAATATTTCATAAGGCCCAAGCTAACGCCGCGAAGGAGAACCAAACTATTCGTCTATACGCCCCGGCCAAGCCATGAGAGATAGCGAGGAAATCGCCTGCCCCTGCAGGATTCCAAGAGCAATGCAGGAGCTCCCTAACTCCCGCCCATAAGAAACGTGCCAGGGAGCATTTAAAGAAAATATGGTCGCAGTCCTCAGGCGCACCACAGAGGGCGCAAAGCCCATTAGACGGGCCTCTCCGTTTGGCCACCTGTATAGAGCACGACAGTTTTCCCCAAAGGAGTTGCCACAAGAATACCCTTATCCTAGGTGGCACCCTCGTCCGCCAGACCTCCCTAAAATGCGTGACCGTCGCTCCCTGCGACAGCCGGCAGTATAGAGACTTAGTAGTGAAATCGCCAGAAGCCTCCAAGCGCCAAGAGACTAAGTCGTCTTCAGCACTAGCCTGGGTGAAGTCTAGCTCCCTAGTGAGATTATCCCATTCAACCGTCTCAGCTAGGGAAAAAGGACGTCTAAACCGCAAGCGCCAACCCGGGCCATCCCTAGCCCCCAACACCGTAATAAACGGTGAGTCATAACAGCTGAAAAGCACCGGATACCTGTCCCTGAGCGGAGAGGTGCCCAGCCACCAATCAAGCCAGAAAAACGTCTGTTTCCCATTACAGACGCTATGCTTCGCGCCTAGCTTGAAGTACCATTTGACTCTCTGGATCGAATTCCAGAATTGCGAGCCCTTGGTAGGCACCAGCGGCGAGAAGAGGTCATGCTCCCCAAAGTACTTAGCTCTAATCAGATCAGCTCATAGCCCGTCTGCATTGTGATAGAGCTTCCAAACCCATTTAAGCATGAGCGCAATGTTTATATGCCTAGTGTTGAGAATACCCAAACCCCCAACCGCCTTAGGACGACACACCGTTGCCCAGTCAACCATGTGGTACTTGCGCTTATCTCCCACCCCTTCCCAAAAGAAGCGGGAGCGGACCTTGTCAAAAACCGCATGCGTTGAGTCAAAGAGCATGAACAAGCTCATCGCAAACAACGGAAGACTCGACAAGCAGGAATTATTCAGCTCCAGACGCCCAGCTGAAGCCAAAAAGATTCCCTGCCACGGGTCAACCCGTTTGGCCACTTTGGTTGTAAGAAACTCCCAGTCCGAGGCGCGTAGCGTTTTATTGCTAAGCGGCAGACCCAGGTACTTAATGGGGAATTTCCCCAAACGGCAATTGAGGAGCCGAGCCACCCGCTCCTGCTCCAAAAGCGTGGTCCCAACCACGACAACCTCACTTTTAGCAAGATTGATCTTAAGGCCGGACATCAACTCGAAGCTAATCAAAACGAGCTTCAGATTGGCAATACCCTCATCTGTCGGCTCGATCATCACCATAGTGTCATCCGCATACTGCAGGTGGGTGACTCTGATCCCCCAAGAATCAGGTGCCTCGCCAACCCCAAATTGTGTCCAGCCTCCTTAGCTCTCGCCAGCATGGCCGCCAAGGCGTTGATCATGAAGTCAAAGAGAATGGGGGACAGCGGGTCTCCCTGCCTGACCCCTCTCGCATTACGGAAGAAAGGGCCGATCTCCCTGCCCGGGTGCCTATCGCAGCCTTCTCGCAGTCTGTGTAGAGGAGCGTCGGATCACGTCCCACGGCTGCAGCACAGAATAGTCTAGCAACAAGAATAAAACAATGTCCTCATCGCCGTGCCCGCCGCCGGTATACCCACACCCGCCCCTGCGACAACACCGCCGGGAGGAAGTCGAGCCCCCACCACGCTGCGAGCTCGGCCGCTGGCCGCGGGACATCCCGAGTGCCCATCGCAGTCGTCTCGCTGTCCACGTAAAGGAACACCGGATCACGTGCCCAGCCGCCACGCGCGCTGCAGCTACGGCCGGACGGGCTGCTGCGCAGCCCTCGATTGGATCTTCTAGGTCTCAGCTTATTATACGGAGGAAGAAGTGTTCTGATGTACTCACGTACGGAAAGAGAAGAGGGTTTCATACACCGCAAAATCTAATTCTTGCTGGGGCACTCCGTTGTCTTAGACGGTGCTCACCTGTCTCATGCGTTGGATAGAGATCGAGCGGCGTGCGTGAAGCGGCGCTACCTGATGAAATAACGAGAAGACTTTTCCTCCCCGCATCCTGTTCGAATCCCCTCTGTCTCTCTCGGTTCCATTCCCCTTCTCCCTCTCCCCCGCAAGCTCCGCTCGATCTCCAGCGCCGTCGAGTGGCCCGACGGGGGCGAAGCTCCGACGAGCAGCGCTGGAGGAGTTTCAACGGCGCCTGAAGCTTCCTGGGAGTGGATCGCCATGGATTGAGGCTCCTTCGGTAGCGCGCCGCAAATCGAAGAGACTCGGGCTTGGCGGACGTCGTGAGGCGATTTGGTGATGATACCCGGTGTGGCGGCTCTGCGAATCGACGATCCTGAGGTGGAGGCGCCCGCTGCCTGAGGTTCTGGTGAGCCCTTCAATCTCGCTAGCTTTCTGAACCCACTGTTTGCTTCTACTGCTAGTGCTTTCCTTGAAGATAGTTCAAGTTTCACCTCCGTTTTGTTGTCATGGTGGTGCTGATTTCAGTAGTCATGGTGGTGCCCATCTAGTACGGAGATGTTTGTTTAGATTGGCACGGCCAATCTAATTTAATTTGTGCAGTAGTTGTTGTGCTCGTGTAGTAGTTCACTGAGGTGTTCATCATGGTTGTCAGGGTATTCTCTAAGGTTTCAGATCCGTGCAGTAATGGTTGTTTGTACTTGAATTACAAAAAGTAATTCCCCTGTATTTTGTGCAGTAGTTGAATCCCCCTGTATTTTTTAGACTTGTATTTATGTGTATGGCATGTAGCAAATCCACACAAATTATGCATTATTAGGCATAGTGGTTTTAATATGATGATACAGCATGGTTACAATATGCTATTTTCACTCATTGGATGTATATTTTCATCATCGGCATGGTTTATCAGATTGTTTCTGTCCTTTTTTTTTGTACAAGTATATGTACATTACATGAAGTTTTTACTAGTGGTACATAAGCATATTGGATGTATATTTTTGGTAGTAAATACATCATATTCAATTGTTTAGTTCCTACTAGGATGTGGTTTTCTGTATAAAAATACTTGAAGTTTTTATCATTAGAATGTATATTTTTAGTGATAAATACATCCTGGTAGCTCAGACTTTATACTTTGTTTGTTTTGCAGAATGTATTTTTTACTAAAAATTATATGAATTCTGTAAAGGTTGTAATTATGTCGTAGTGGAAAAATCTCTATAGGATGTATAATTTTATTACTTGATACATCTGGAGGAATGTTCGTGATACTTGTATCCTTTGCTGGATGTGCTTTTTTATTCATGTAGGTTGGTACTTCAGTTTTTATTTGTCTTGTATCTATACATAGTCATGGGATGTGCTTTGTGCGCATTAAGTATATATCTAATATATTGTTGATAGTACATATCCATGAAACTTGATGTTCTTTTTTTTTCTCAATAGGCATAGGTTGTGCTTTCCCGCTATTAGGATGTAATATTTTTTTGACTTGAAATACATGCTGCCAAATATGGCATACATTTCTTTATTAACCGTAATGTATTTTTTCTGAAAAATTACGGATAGGCTTTTAGCCAAGTCAGTAAAATTTCTTTTCCATTTGTATGTTCTTACAGTAGTGCTCATTTGTTTAAGAAGCAGATTGTGTCCACGAAAACCACTGGTCCATATATGGTATGGACCAATGACTTTTTTCCTCCACTTTTTAAATGGTTTATTATCTGTTTTTGTATTAACCTTCTTTTTGTTCACTTGCAATTGTGTTGTCAATGGTAGAATTCCTTGAGGTACTAGACTTAATTGAAAAGCCATCATGCTTAGCATATCTGTGTAACACATCTTTGCATCCTCCCAGGTATCAAACAACATATCTGGGTATGGTTTTTCTACTGGTGTTAGGCTTGGTATAGACTGAACTTCATCATCTCCACCAGAATCAGCAGACAGTGTATTCCTTGTGTCAGCCTCTGCTGAATCTACATATACCCTTGCATTCATTCCAGACATAGGTACATTGCATGTAGCTTGCTCCCCATGGCTTGTAGTTTCCTCGGCATTGTGTTGCTGACCTACATCCTCTTGCCTGGCATGCCCGGTAGTACCTTCTGTATTGTGCTGATCATATTCTTCATCTTGTACGGGGTTGTTTAGGTCAACACCAACATTAGGAAACCAGAAATCCATTCTATTCCCTGCAAAACATAGAAGCATGTTACATCATCAGCATATTCTACATATAATGCTTATTTTCAACAATGTTTTTCAAAATTCTTTGAAATGCCATGCTTCATAGGTAGGTTCTCTAAATAAGCACATAAGAGAACTACTAATTTTGTTGTTATTCTGTTTGAATTTGTTTCAGTTTCATGGGCAGCAGAGTTCCAAGGTGTGTAGATGTCAAGAAGATTTGACAGTTGTTCATACAGTCTTAGAGACAATTGTACATCATGTTCTACTTTCCAGGTTATTTTGTCCAATGCAGATTTACATGACCAAGAGTACTGTCGGCATGTCATTTTATTGGGTGTTCTGATGCTCAAGTTGGTTGTTCTGGAGCACAATTCATGTTTGCTAGCCTATAGTTCTAAGTAAATCTACAAATTACTGTTAAAACTGATGCCTTTTGGTTACTACTAAATGCAGAATAATGCACATACTCAGTTTTAAAGAAGCGTGTTTTTCTGGTTGTTCATGTGATTGGTTTTCTTCACTTTTTTACATGCATGCCAGATGATTGTCTGCAATGGGGTAGCAGATCATGATACATCACCCTGATCTGGGGTTGCAAAACTACTTTACCCCTGCCCTATTCTACATGTAAAAACCAGATCTGGGGTTGCAAGGAAGATTGATTGACTGTAATTTTCTTACCTTTTCTTTGTTGATTTTTCCACTGCCCCTGACGTAGATCTTGTTCCGCCCTTCTTTTCTCCTTATTTTTGGTTCAAGATATTGCCTGTAATTTATGGGCCACGAGCTCTCCCATCCATGGAGTTCTGGTTTCAGTGGAGGAAGGAGGAACAAAGGGGAACGGAGGAAGAAGGGGTGGCAGGGGGTAGGTTTTTGGATCTAGCTTTTGTTACATGCCTGTTTGATCCAGTTGTCAATGGGGAGATGGTTGTCCCGGCGAACCTTCGCGAAAGGGTGGGAACAAACGGGGAAAAGGTGGTCCTGCAATGTTTCTGATGTCGCTATCAAATTTGGGGCCCACATGCTATTTTTGGAAAGAAACCGATTCAGACAGGGGCACCGTGTAAGACTACAGGGTAACCGCGCACTGTGTAGCCTGACCCTTCATACACCATGGTGTAAACAAACTCGAATTGCCCAAACGTGAGGCCCAAGGGGCAGGACCGAGCCGACCACAAACAAACATGGACTCTAAGCCCAGCGGTTAGTATCATATAGTAGTATCACGTATATGATACTTTTCTATGATATACTAGATTCATAATGCATAGTATTATAGATTAGTATCATAATTTTGCTAATAATTGATTTGTAGAATCCCAATACAAATTTGTGTACAAGATTTATTTGATACTAACTTTTCTCGTGATGTGCGCTATGATACAGTATATCTACCTATGATACTCTAATCTCCTCTCTCATCCATAATTACCTGCTACATCAGCATTTTTGGTGGGGCTATGATGCATGATACTAGCTATGATACTAGCACTATAGCTAGCCTAACACGGAATAATGATTGGTAGGAATAGCTGACATTGTAGAACAGGAAAGGGCGTTGGACGGCGGACGAACGAACCAGGTAAACAGTAGGGACCAAATCAGGAAACGTTTTTGCCTCATTGCCAAATGCGTTCCTCATGGTGCAACGAGTATCTCTCTGTTGTACTCTTATACTATGGGCGTTTCCCTCACCATTTACAAATTGCTATGTATTCACTACGGGAATGGCGACGTACGCCGACCGACAAGGTATCAACTTGTCAATGCCTACGAGTTGTAGACTAGGGTTTCGTTGGATGTAGAGGGCAAGTAGATTTCGAAGGTTTCAGCCGAAAAGTACTCGACGATGTAAAAACTAGGGTTTGTGAGACGATGATTCGATCCTTTCTTTGTCCCTCGACTCCCCCTTATATAGGAGGCGGAGCCGAGGGATTCGTGATACACAAGTTTACAGAGTCCGGGAGGGTTTCTAACCCGTCCCGCAAGATTACAAATAATGCTTCCTATTACAACTCTAGCTTTCCTTAATAGTATCTTGGGCTTCCGAATCTTCTTATCCTTCGGGTCGTGGGTCTCCAATAAACCCCGGGTACCATCTTCGGCGAGCCCATTGGAAATGCCTATGTCGGTAGCTCCCGAGATTTTGCTTGAATCGCAGAGTCGGGGAAAATCTCCAACTTTATATTTATTCAATAGCTCGAACTTTATCATATATCTTTGAATATGAAATTATATATTGCACAGGGATAATGGTAGTTGGGGCTAGTTCATCCGACGGATCGGGTACTAGTTAACTGCTCTAGTGGCAATCCGCAAAAACCTACTTCAAGATCACGTCCCCGGACATGATCCCGGGATACCGGTGTAAACTTCGACGAGTGCTGCTTAAGGTCTTACCATTATGTCGAGTCCCAGACATATTTTATCGAGTACCTAACGCGTCCGTTAGGATTTTTCTT
This sequence comes from Lolium rigidum, assembly GCF_022539505.1. Taxonomy (NCBI): domain Eukaryota; kingdom Viridiplantae; phylum Streptophyta; class Magnoliopsida; order Poales; family Poaceae; genus Lolium; species Lolium rigidum. Next base: position 290,976,094 of record NC_061509.1, on the reverse strand, counting down.
CGTATCTGTTGATACGGAAAAAAAGTAGCAAACTGACGTCAGAGACGACGCCACGCCGCTCAGAACGGATCTGGGGTCTTACCTTCGCAAAGTTTTGCGGCATTCAGAGATTATTCGCTACTTTGGCGCTCTGAGAATATATTGTCGAGTGCTTTTTCGGCTGCTGGAATAGCACATTTTATTGAGTCAACGTATGACTTATTTTGCCTTCCCGATGGGAGTATATGTAGAGTTATTTGTATAACTCGAAATATACTCACTTCTTCTTTCTTTTTTTTTTTTTTTTTTTTATAATTTTATCGGGCACGCGAACAGCGTTCCCGATGGGAGTAGCCCCGAGGCTACAGCCAAGGACTAGTGCTTGGTTGTAGGCTCAACATTCTAATGCCTCTTGTCGCTATATTGTCATCCTTTCTCGAATTTTTATATCTATCGGGTGCGCGAACAGCGTTCCCGATGGGAGTAGCCCCGAGGCTATGAACAAATGCTTGCGTTTGGTCATAGGCTCTCGCCATTTCTATTTTGCCATACTCGAATATTTATTTTTTCCAAAGTAGCCCCCGAGCATTTGGGCAAAAACTTGTATTTGATCAAAGGCTCTCGAAATAATCAACAATCTTCTGCTGTCGCCATTCTTACGAACCATCGTAGCCGAGATTTTCTCTTGGCAAGGTGACATCATTGCTGACGATAGCCACGATCACTTTATCGGGAAAATGCGAGAACTTCTCTCTCACTGTCGTGCGGGCCCAAATTACGCATCGTATTGACACGTCGCGCAAGTGGGGGACACACGTCCTCCGCTTTTCCGGCGCACGTATCGTAGCTCCTCGTGCTTTCTCGTCTGTATGAAATTACTTTTTACCCCTTGTCCATGTGTACACCATCTATCCCGCAATCTCTCAATCCAACGGCGCGTTGATTCACCGCACCTTTATATAAAGGCATCGTCTTCCTCCTCTAGTCCTTTCGCTCGCGCCGCACCTCTGCTTCTCCTCTGCAAAATCCTCCCTTGCGCCCCATAGTTCTTTGAGTTCCACCACGCTCGCGTTTTGCTCCGGCGCCATTGTTGATGCCTCCGCGCAGACTCACCAGGCACAACACGCCCGAGTCTAAGATGGCGACCGAAGATCTGGGGAATATGGAGTGGGAGAGATCCAAAATCTCCCCTCAAGACATCAACCTACTGAAGAAACTGGGGATCAGCAAGAAGGAAGGCGCACTTCGCTTCCCCAGTGAAGAAAGCTACCCAATCCCTCCAATGGAGTATCAGGTCAGTTTCGTCGACCACCTCATCCGTGGTCTTTCCGCCCCCATTCACAATTTCTTACGGGGTTGCTTTTTTATGTATGGACTGCAACTGCACCATCTTACTCCCAACTCCATCCTCCATATCTCAATCTTCATCACGCTTTGCGAAGCTTTCCTTGGAGTCCAGCCTAACTGGGCTCTATGGAAACACATTTTCCTCTATCGCCGTAACGGCTCTCCCAATGTTTCCTACAACATTGGCGGCCTTGTCATCTGCGTCCGCCCTGACTTCGAGTACTTTGACGTTAAATTCCACGACTCGAGTACAAGGGTGGCGCAAAAAGTGGTTGTACATTCATGAGGAGAATCATGACTCTGTTGAAGACAACATCCCTCCTTTTGATAGTACCGAGAAAATCTGTCGCCGTCGTTCCTGAGATGCAGAGGCTACCGACGAAGAAAAAACGGCGACAGAAACCTTGATGACACGCATCCACCAACTCCAAAATACCCGAGGACAAGAACTGTCGGGTGTCCAAATCACGGCGTATTTCCTTAGGATTAGAGTGCAGCCTCTGCAAGCTCGCAAAAATCCCCTCTGGAAGTATGCTGGCGACAAAGATGTTGATCGCTTGTCGGTGGATTTATCGGTCAAGGATTTAGAAAAACTTGTCCGAAAGATCTCCTCCCTCAACAAGAAAGATCCTGTCCCTTCGTCTTGTCGCGTAAAGCCGTATAGCGCCACCAACGCGCTTCCTGAGGTAAATTTTTGTATGGACTATTTTTCTCGAGTACGTATTTTTGTTGACACCCTTTACATAACTTTTTTGTCGACATTCTTCTTTTTTCGGAACCATCCGGATCTTGTTTCTCTTCCTCCCCTTCCCGAAGGTGGAGAGGTCGAAGAACGGGCCGTTGTCACCGACGACAACCAGGGTACTTCTCGCCCTGAGAGTGAAGCCGCGGGTTCTCGAAAATCTGCGGTATCCTCTGAAAAGGAAGTTGAATCCGAGGCTACCGGATCGGCACAGTCTACTCCCCCAGCTGTTTCTCCCAAGAACAAGAGAAAAGGGGAGGATATTGTCGACTCCGGCCCTTCCAAGACCGGCACACCTCCTGCCGAAGAAGTTGCTCCTACTGAAAAAAGGACAACTTTCGACCCTTACACCGATGCTCTTATCAGCTCGTAAGTTCCTGTCGCTGTTTGTTGTTTGCCATTGATTGTTTCGACTATATTTTCTTACTGTCTTGTCGCCTTTTTGTAGTGATGATAAGGATGAAATTCAACCTATTGACGCGATCTGCTCGAACGAGTACGTCTCGTACTTTAGTTGTTTCGAAGCTCATGGGGATGAAACTTCGCCTCCTCAACGAGATGAAGAGCATCCCACTCCAATTGCCAGCCCCCAAGCCTCTTCACCAAAGAGAGCTAGGGTAGAGCCAGCCAAGGAACCTCTCCTGCTGGCTAGTAGTTCCACGACTCCTTCATTGGATGATGTAAGTTTTCTCTGTTCTTTTTCCGAACATTTCAACATTTGTCGACTCCCCTTTGTTTCTTGCATAAGTTCTGTCGAGCTTTTCCTTCCTATATTGACTTTTTTTTTCTTTTGTTGTCTCATCAGCCTGTGATGAAGGAGTTTATTCGCCTCGGTACCCAATTCGTCTGGTACCGTGATCATGCGAATAAACTTGAAGGTACTATTTTTCCTTGCCCTCTCTGCTGTACTTACTCCTTTATTATTTTGTCGTGACGTTTACCGTTGTTTATTTTTTCCAGAAACTCTTTCCGAAGCCAACAAACGCGCTGACGCTCTTGCTGCTAAGGTAGAGCAAAGCGAAGCAGCGCGCAAAAAAGCTGAAGCTGATGCCGCCGCCGTCGAGGACCTTCGAAAAAGGCTTCATGAGGCGGAAACCTCTTTAAGTGAGCATATAACTGAACAATCTGCTCGCGAAGAGGCAATTATCAAGCGCTTGGAATCGCAAAGCCGTCGCTTTGTCAGTAAGTGCCCACACTATTTTGATTTCCTTGACTTGCTTTTCTTTTCTTGCTTATTGATCAATAAATTTTTTGCCTTAGCAGGAAAAACGTGTCAAGAATATGAACTTGAAGATCCCGACAATGATCCCCTTCTTGATGCCCTTTCTCTCCTTGAGATTCACGGAGACGAAGCACGCGAAGGCATTGCTGAAGCTGGGGCGGGACTGTCGCAGCTGTACCCTTACTTCTTCCCGAAGAAAGAGGAACCCGCGCCTTTTCTTGCTCTCGCCAAGTGCTTCAATTCTCCCGAAAATCTTGGGCTAAAACTTCGCCAAGAAGGTTTGAAGGTTGGCGTTGAAGGCACTATTGCCCTGGTTGCCGACAGACCAACAAAATATCGACCTGGACTAGGGTTGGCGACACGCAGGAGATGGAGACCAAGAAGTGGCGATCGCCGATCAAGGCTGCGAAGCCGAACTCGAAGAAGGTCCTCGCCTATGTTGGGTGCAAGCTAACTCCAGCTCCAAGTGCATCAAAGCCGGAGGTCAAGTAGACCACCTTTGCCTTCTCTGTTGTTCTTCTTTTGGTGCTGTCGCCTTTTGTAGATTTGGCGACAATCGTCCCCTTGGTTCATTAGGAACCATCCTTTTGTAATAGCTATGTAAATACGTCAAATATCAATGGAAATCTATTTTGCTTGATGATTAATGTCGAATTTTTTTATTTCCAGTTGATATTTCACAACTATACTTCGACTCGTCCTAGCAATGTCTGTTCCCTCCTCATCCTTCTTGAAGCAAGCGCTGTCGACAATGAATTTGTCGAAAATTCCTCGAGTAGGGATTCATCACAAGAAGTAGCGAGAACTTCGTCAACAACTTCGATCTATCAAAAAATAGTCACTTATGGTAATGGAGCAGTCTCGAAAATCTTTTGAGAGGGAAAAATTGCGCTTCAGCAAGCCCGGGATGCTATAGCCGTAAAAGAAGACGCGATTGCTGCAGTTGCCGAGGCTTCTCGACGAGAGAATTTCATGCTTGAGCTAATGCTTAATTCCAGCTTGGATATGGCGGGTATGCTTCGTTCGCTTGACCATGATCATCTGTATTCTCCATGTTTTTCCTTCCTTTCTAACTCTTCTGCTGAAAACAGGTTCTTTTCGGGATACCGCTGCCGAGGATCAACGTGTTGAAGCTCGATCCAATGTGCTTCTCAGGCTTGCCGAAGAACATGGTTCCAACTTTTGGGTGACACCTGAACGTACTCGCCAAATCGTCGGATTTCAAGATCGTGCGACTCGGTCCGTGAGTTTCTCGACTTCTGTACAAGGACATTGTCCTTAGTTTACGGTACCATGTTTCCGCGCAATAAGATGCCAGAGACCCTTCCTGCTTTGATGGAAAAATTTCGGGATGCTCCTCGAATCAATGGATTTGTTCGGGCCCAACTATCTCGTCGGCGCCGGGTTTGCTATGATGATGATCAAAATCTGCTATCCCAAGTTTGACATGAGTCAAATTGTTACCAAGTGCTTGGCCAAGATGGCGAAAAGGAAAAGGGATGTTGGCAAAATTGATGATCATGTGACCCCTGTAGCAGAAGATATGATGGATGAACTTCTTCGGATGGACGCTGAGTTCTTCGTCAAGGGCAGCTATGCTGAACACAGTACTCGTACTGTAAATACTGAACGGATGACCATAGATAATATACTAGACAGCCATTGACGTTTGTCCTTTTAGCTTGTCGAGTTTTCTCAAGAATTGCATATTGTATGTTGTGAACATATTCTATATTGTGAAACCAGTAAATGTATTTATTTTCCTTCATCAAGCCCCCGAGTGTTTCGGTGGTGAATTTCTTTATTGTATATGCTAGGTTTTAAACCAAAGCAACTAGATTATTATTGAATATACTATATTTGCGGGTACGAGCCCCCGGGCCTTGTTGTTGATCGCTATTTTGTATCTTCGTTTATTTTGCGAGGTGTTTTGCACCAAGGCGAAATACTTGCATGAATATATATTGTAAATCTTGGGCACAATCCCCCGAGCCTGTCGAAGAAAAAGATATATATCTCTACTATCTTTATTATATTGCATCACCGCGAGCCTGCCTCATTAAAAACCTTCTCCGGCCCCACTCGGTGCCTCGAAAAAGGAAAAGAGTGCGTCTGAAAACTCGCGGGCGTTTCGAGTACGTTGTATTTTTACAAGGAGGACTATATTTCGACACTAAGCGTAAAAACGCCTTAGCTGTGCCACGTTCCAGGGGTTTTTCTCGGGAGCCCCTGTCTTCTTATCGTTGATCCTGTATGCTCCTCCTTCGATGACTTCCGTGACGATGTAAGAGCCAATCCATGGTGACTCGAGTTTTTCAGTATTCTGTTGATTGAGTCGTAGAACTAGATCTCCCACCTGAAAGGACCTTGGTCTCAATCATCGACTATGATAGTTTTTCAAGTCTTGCTGATACTTGGTGACCCGTGATAGTACTTCGTCTCTGGCCTCATCCAATGCATCGACATCGTCTTCCAATGCCTTTCTAGAAACTTCTTCATCATACTCTGTAACTCTTGGGGAATCATGCTCTATCTCTATTGGCAATACTGCCTCAGCTCCATGGACCGGAAAAACGGAGTTTCTGTGTCGCCGTATTTGGTGTTGTTCGAATACTCCACAACACACTTGGCAGCTCCTCTGGCCAGGTGTGTCGAGCTTTTTCCAATGGTCCTAACAAGCGCTTCTTGATACCGTTGCAGATCATACCATTGGCTTTCTCGACTTGGCCGTTGGTTTGCGGGTGCGCAACTGACGCGAAGTGCAATTTGATGCCTACCTCTACACGGTATGCCTTGAATTCCGTGGATGTAAAGTTATTGCCGTTGTCTGTGACAATGCTGTGAGGTACCCCAAAGCGAAAGACAATGCTTTTCATGAACTTTATTGCAGATGCTGCGTCTGGTGAATTTATCGGCTTGGCTTCTATCCACTTGGTAAATTTCTCGACAGCGACGAGCATATACTCGTATCCTCCTGGCGAGGCTTTATGTAACTTCCCCACCATATCGAGGCCCCATTGAGCAAAGGGCCAGGACAATGGTATTGGCATCAGCTCTGCTGCCGGAGAATGAGGTTTCGTGGCAAATCTCTGGCACGCGTCACAAGTTCGTACTATCTCCTTTGCATCCTCGATTGCTCGTCAACCAGTAAAATCCAGCTCGAAAAACCTTGGCGGCAATAGCTCGACTGCTCGCGTGATGACCACATATTCCCTCGTGTACATCCTTCAAGATTATCCTTTCTTCTTCGGGTGTGACGCACCGCTGTAACACACCCGAAATACTGCGTTTGTACAACTCCCCTTTGACCACTGTAAAGGCTTTGGACCGTCTAATAACTCGCCTTGCTTCAACTGGATCGTCGGGTATTATTTTCCTTAGGATGTATGATATGTACGCTTGCATCCATGGTATTTGCACCATCAATACTAGATCCTGTTCCTCTTCTTCTTCTAGTGTTTCTTTTGCAGCCCCCGCGGATTTCTCCTCCTTCTCCTTCTTCGATTTCTTCGGCTTTGTAGATCTCTCTGTTATTTCCTCCCAGAACACGCCTGGTGGAATTGCGAGGCACTGCGACCCAATATTTGCAAGAACATCGGCTTCATCGTTGCTTAGTCTGCTGATATGATTTACCTCGCATCCATCAAATAATTTCTCGAGCTCGTTGTACACTTCTTTGTATGCCACCATGCTATCATTGACTGCATCACATTGGTTCATGACTTGCTGGGCCACCAATTGTGAGTCGCCAAAGATTTTTAGTCGAGTTGCACCACAAGCTTTCGCCATCTTCATCCCGTGTATAAGAGCTTCGTATTCTGCCTCATTGTTAGACGCGTTTGGGAACGTCATCCGTAAGACATACTTTAATTTGTCACCTTCAGGTGATATGAGTATCACGCCTGCTCCAGCTCCCTCTAACCTCTTGGACCCGTCAAAGTTCATAGTCCAGGTGATAGATCCGGGGGTCCTGTATTTTGCAACTCCATCCACTCTGCGATGAAATCTGGTAGAATTTGTGACTTTATTGCTTTTCTTTTTTCATACGTGATGTCCCGAGGAGAAAGTTCTATTCCCCAAAGGGAGACACGACCTGTAGCTTCCGGATTGTTTAGTATATTGGATAAAGGCGCCTCGTTGACCACTATGATCGGATGCGCCGAAAAATAGTGCCGCAGTTTTCTTGCGGTTGTAAACACTCCATATGCTAGTTTTTGGTACTGCGGGTACCGCTGTTTTGAAGGCGATAAAACTTCACTGATGAAATATACCGGCCTCTGTACTCCATGAAGTTTTCCTTCTTCTTCTCTTTCGACAACGAGTGCCGTGCTGACCACTTGGGGTGTAGCTGCAATATATAACAAGAGGGGTTCCTTCTCTTTAGGCGCCACCAAGATTGGTGGTGTCGAGATTGTGCGTTTAAGATCCTCGAAGGCTCTATCTGCCTCTTCATTCCACTGGAACTTCTCTCCTTGTTTGATTAAGGCGTAAAACGGTAACGCCTTTTCTCCCAACCTGGCGATGAATCTGCTTAAAGCTGCGACTCGCCCAGTTAGCTGCTGTATTTCTTTCAACTTTGTTGGCTTCCTCATCGTTATGATAGCTTGGATTTTTTCAGGATTTGCTTCAATCCCTCTGCTGAAACTAAGAACCCGAGAAGTTCTCCTGCAGGGATGTCGAAAGAACACTTCGTCGGGTTCAGCTTGAGACAAAACTTGTCGAGATTGTCGAAAGTTTCCTTCAAGTCCTCGATTAGCGTGTCCCCCTTTTTTGATGTTATGACGACGTCGTCGATGTACACTTGTACGTTTTTCCCGATCTGTGTTGCTAAGCACTTCTGCATCATCCGCTGATATGTTGCTCCCGCGTTTTTCAAACCAAAGGGCATTGTTCTATAACAAAACACGCCATAATGTGTAATGAACGCTGTTTTGACCTCGTCCTATTCTTTCAATCTGATCTGGTTATAACCAGAGTATGCGTCCGGGAAGGAAAGACGTTCACATCCTGCCGTGGAGTCGATAATTTGTTCGATCCTTGGGAGTGGAAAGTGATCCTTTGGACAGTGTTTGTTGAGACACGTAAAGTCGACACACATGCGAAGGACTTTAGTATTTTTCTTCGGGACCAGACCTTGGATTTGCTACCCATGTGGCCTCTGTATGCAGCTCCTTAATGAAACCAGCTTCTCTTAGTCGATCGATTTCTCACAGCATAGCTTTACGGTTTGGCTCCGAAAAACGCCTCAGAGGTTGCTTAATTGGTCTCGCTATTGGATCCAAGTTTAGGTGGTGCTCGGCAAGTTCCCTGGGTACTCCTGGCATGTCGACTCGGACACCATGCGAAGATTTTCCAGTGCTCACGGAGGAACTCGACGAGCGCGCTTTCCTATGCGAGGTCCATGTTTGTCGCGATGGACGTCGTTTTCTTCGGATCTGTCGGGTGAATCTGCACCTCCTTGGAATCTTTTGCGGTGTTGAAGGTTGGTTCCTTGTTAGGCCTTCCTACATCTGGCAACACATCATAGTCAGTTGTGAGCCTTGACGCCATATACTCTGCTTGCATCCCGAAAGTTTCTGATAGTCGATGAAAATCCTTGTCGCATTTGTCGGCTAACGTGAAACTGCCTTTGACTGTGATTGGTCCCTTAGGTCCAGGTAACCTCCAAAGCAGATACGTGTAATGTGGTACCGCCATAAACCTGGCATATGCTGGTCGTCCCAATAAAGCGTGATATTGTGACGGGAAGTCCACAACTTCGAATTCTAACCTTTCTATCCTGTAGTTTTCTCGGGTCCCAAATTGAACGTCAAGATTGATCCTCCCCAGTGGGTAACTTGGCTTCTCTGGTGTGATGCCGTGAAAACGTGTGTCGGTTGGTTTCAAATTTGCTAGGGAGATGTTCATCTTCCTTAGAGTATCTGCGTACATAAGGTTTAAACTGCTGCCGCCATCTATAAACACTTGAGATACATCGAATCCTGCAATTACTGCTGGTAAGATAAGTGCTGATTGCCCTGGTCGAGGAACTTGCTGCGGGTGATCCGCTATTGTAAAGTCAATGTCTTGCCCTGACCAATTTAAGTACTCAACCGTTGGTGGAGGCATCTTCTCTGCCATGAATACTTGCCGCGAGATTACCTTCTGAGCCCTATTAGATGGCCTAGCTTTCTGAATCATCAAGACCACACCATTGGAGTTAGGATCAACATATGGAGGTGGGTGTGGTGCTGCCGCTATTCTGAGCTGATGTCGATTTTCGTCCGTGATCGCGGGAGGAGGTGGCAAGTGGATCTCACTCTGGGCCCCTGGGGGTTTCTATGTGCTGCTTGAGCATTGGCTATCCCTGCAACCCGCAGCATTGCTTGAAAATTGCGGCAGTCTTTCTGCAGATGTCCTGACTGCCTTTTCCCATTGTTATTGAGATAAAAATGCATCTGACATGGCCCGTTCATCATATCTTCTGGAGTTACAAAAGGTCTTTGAAACCTTGACCCGCTATTTTGCCTGTTATTCCGAGAGTCATCTCTATTGTCGCCTTGCTGTGCATTATTCCTTTGATAATCATCTCTATTGTTTCCTCCATTGTTTCCCCGAAACCCAGCCGATATTTGGCCAGGGACATCGTAAGTCAAAAATTGTCGAGGAAATCGTCGTCTATTTTGAAAATTTCGATCGCGGTCCTCCTCTGGTGACATGTGTCATTTATTATGTACCGCATCTTCGCCATCTGCCCATCTGTTTGCTAGTTCCATTAATGCTGATATTGTCCTTGGGTTGGTTCTTCCCAAGTCCTCCACAAAATCTCCTCGTCGAACTCCTGCTACAAACACATCTATCGCTCTCTCATCATCTATATTTTCTGCCGAGTTTTTGATGATGTTCCACCTTTGAATGTACTTCCTCATTGATTCATCATGCTTTTGTCGGCATGATCTCAACTCCTCTAGTGTCGCAGGCTTTTTGCAGGTTGACCGGAAGTTCTTGACAAACACGTCCTCAAAACTGTCCCAGCTGTCGATGGAACCCGGGGAAGCTTCTTTATCCACGATCTTGCGGCTCCGCTCAGGTGTATTTGAATGCTCTGCATGGCTGTTGCTCTGGTTCCACCTATCAATTTTACCGTCTCGAGGTAATCGACTAGCCAATCCTCGGGATATTGCAGGCCATCAAATTTCTTGAAACTATCGGGTAGCTTGAATCCTGATGGGACTCGAGTTTTTCGGACCCGTCGCGTAAAACACGGGAGTCCACACATATCTTCTTCGGCAAGTTCTGGTGAATGCCGATGTTCTCTTCTATCTTGTCGAGCTCTATCTACCCTGGCCTGAGTCGCCGTATCTCTGACTCCACTTGCTCTTGGTGGATCTTGCACTGCTGCAGTAGGTCTCGGGCTATTTTGTCTTGCAGTTCCTTCGGGAGGTGTAGCTGCGAACGCTGCTCCCATGGCTCCACATCCTGCCATGGCCATGTTGTACAACGCTTCTCTTGGATCCCCAGGAGGTGGCCTGGACGCTAGGATGAAAGCTTGCGTTGCCATGTATCCTGCTTCCGTGTTTTTGGAATGATATTCCCCCTCGTGTCGATTGACATAAAAGACATATCGAGGCTTTGAATTAAAGTCTCTCTTTCAGCTTCAGGTATATTTTGCAGCCGAGATCTTGCTCTCCTTCTAGCTTCTCTGTGGCTATCTCCCGAAGTTCCTGATTGTCGACTTAACTCCGCTCTTCGCCTGCTTGATGCGGAAGCTGCCTCCTTTCTTCTATTCAGATCAGCTGTCTATTTTTCCAATTCTCTTCCAGCTCGAGCGAGCCTATATTGGTAGGCCTGCAATTCTTCAGTCGTAGCAGTTGTCGCCATTGGTTCTGAACCATTCATAGCTCTTGCGGCTCTATCCCATGCTGCTTGTGGGAGTTGAACCCTAACATGTGGTGTAGGCCCGATATATTTATTGCCCAAACCTCGCTTTAGGTCAGAGGGATCGACATATGGATTTCCCAATTCGTTGAAAGCCTCTGATGTCTCCTCCTGATCGCGACTTGCTTCTCCAATGGCATAAATCTGATGATATTTTGAATTCTGAACCTTGCTGGGTTTGGTGACACCATCATAAAGATTGGTGAAGACCTTTCCAACAGTGATGGATTTGTCGATGAAGTTGAAACTGTCGGTGTCGCTCAAGTCATCGCTTATATAGGAGTCCGCGGATGACTCGAAGGACATGTCGCTGAAGATCTTGGCGAGTTTTTCGCTTGCCTTGGTGCTGATGAAGCGTGGCGATGAAATCTCCTCGTCGCGTGACTCGATGGATGATGCTGAGCTTGAAAAATCAGGATCAACCGCCGATAATCCCGACGAGGTCGGAATTTCGAGACGATACGCTCCTTCTTTCTCGACGCGAAGTGGAACTTTCCCAACGTCATCTCCATGGGCTCCTCCGGATACGCATATGCATCCAAACGGGAGGGCGGGTGAGGAACAAAATCGACTAGACCGGTTTCGATCCGTTTACCTCTGTCCAAAGCGTTGCTTGGAGTTGATGAAGTCGATGATCTTGAACGTGCCATCGAGATCAGCTCCTTGTCGCCTCTAAATCCCACAGACGGCACCAATTGACAAGGTATCAACTTGTCAATGCCTACGAGTTGTAGACTAGGGTTTCGTTGGATGTAGAGGGCAAGTAGATCTCGAAGGTTTCAGCCGAAAAGTACTCGACGATGTAAAAACTAGGGTTTGTGAGACGATGATTCGATCCTTTCTTTGTCCCTCGACTCCCCCTTATATAGGAGGCGGAGCCGAGGGATTCGTGATACACAAGTTTACAGAGTCCGGGAGGGTTTCTAACTCGTCCCGCAAGATTACAAATAATGCTTCCTATTACAACTCTAGCTTTCCTTAATAGTATCTTGGGCTTCCGAATCTTCTTATCCTTCGGGTCGTGGGCCTCCAATAAACCCCGGGTACCATCTTTGGCAGGCCCATTGGGGATGCCTATGTCACCGACGGCTGTGGCGTACGCCGACGGCCATGGTGTACGCCGACGGCCAAATGTCAGGGCCGTCGGCGTATGGCCCGGCACGGCCAGCCAGTCCGTCTGACCCTCGGCGTATCGTTGCCGTCGGCGTAGCGAAGTCTACGCCGAGGGCAGCCCTTGGCATATATTTGGCCTTAGGCGTAGACAGGGCTACGCCGACGGCCACCATTGGCGTAGGCTATTTTTCAAATTTATCTAATTCTGTAATAATCATAACTAATTCATATGATGTTAGAAAAATGCGTATAAGGTATCAAAATGTTCAGAAAAACATCCTCTATCCGTTTATGTCAAAATCATGCATATTTAAATCATGTACAGTACCATGTTAACATAGTAACATTTCAAACACTTTCTTATATGTCCTCGGGTTCCCGTTTTGGCCAGATGACAATTTAAATGAAGTCAGAAAATCCCGTGGAGCCGCATGGCGTCATTTTTTTGTCCTATTAACCAGTCCAAAAGACGGAATTGGGATACACCCGTTATTTTGGAGAACCCTTCACAAACAGAGCTATCAAGTCTGGAGTTCTATGGCTTTTAGGGGAAATGAGTAGGAAACGGCCCGTGACACCGCATAGCTTGTCGGAATGATGCCATATTTGGCACGTGCGTGGTCCCTGGGATGGGAAGCAAGGCCCCGGAAGCGGATTTCCAACCCGACCCCATGGCGATGGTTTTTTCATTTTTGGGGTGCCAAAACGGTTTTTTTTTGTGAAGCAGCTACATGGGGCGTATTTTTGTATATTGCGCGAGACCTCCGCGTATTAGTAGTAGGACACCATCTCCTCACCATATATCACATGCCATATATACGCGCTAGCTATCTGGAAATCCTTGCGGCTTCCTGATACGTCTCCGACGTATCGATAATTTCTTATGTTCTATGCCATATTATTGATGATACCTACATGTTTTATGCACACTTTATGTCATATTCGTGCATTTTCTGGAACTAACCTATTAACAAGATGCCGAAGTGCCGGTTCCTGTTTTCTCGCTGTTTTTGGTTTCGTAAATCCTAGTAACGAAATATTCTCGGAATTGGACGAAACGAAGACCCGGGTTCCTATTTTCACCGGAAGCATCCGGAACACCCGGGAAGGACCGGAGGGGGGCACTGGGCCCCCAGACCATAGGCCGGCGCGGCCCAGGCCCTGGCCGCGCCGCCATATGGTGTGGCCACCCCTTCGACCCTCCTGCGCCACCTCTTCGCCTATATAAAGCCTCCGTCGCGAAAACCCTGATACGGAAAAAACCACGATACGGAAAACCTTCCAGAGCCGCCGCCATCGCGAAGCCAAGATCTGGGGGACAGGAGTCTCTGTTCCGGCACCCTGCCGGAGCGGGGAAGTGCCCCGGAAGGCTTCTCCATCGACACCGCTGCCATCTCCACCGCCATCTTCATCACCGCTGCTTGCTCCCATGAGGAGGGAGTAGTTCTCCATCGAGGCTCGGGGCTGTACCGGTAGCTATGTGGTTCATCTCTCTCCTATGTGCTTCAATACAATAATCTCATGAGCTGCCTTACATGATTGAGATTCATATGATGATGCTTGTAATCTAGATGTCATTATGCTAGTCAAGTGAGTTTTACTTATGTGATCTCCGGAGACTCCTTGTCCCACGTGTGTAAAGGTGACAGTGTGTGCACCGTGTGGGTCTCTTAGGCTATATTTCACAGAATACTTATTCACCTGTTGAATGGCATAGTGAGGTGCTTATTTATATCTCTTTATGATTGCAATGTGTTTGTATCACAATTTATCTATGTGCTACTCTAGCAATGTTATTAAAGTAGTTTTATTCCTCCCGCACGTGTGCAAAGGTGACGATGTGTGCACCGTGTTAGTACTTGGTTTATGCTATGATCATGATCTCTTGTAGATTGCGAAGTTAACTATTGCTATGATAATATTGATGTGATCTATTCCTCCTACATATGCATGAAGGTGACGAGTGTGCATGCTATGTTAGTACTTGGTTTAGTCTTTTGATCTATCTTACACTAAAGGTTACTAAAATATGAGCATTATTGTGGAGCTTGTTAACTCCGGCATTGAGGGTTCGTGTAATCCTACGCAATGTGTTCATCATCCAACAAGAGTGTAGAGTATGCATTTATCTATTCTGTTATGTGATCAATGTTGAGAGTGTCCACTAGTGAAAGTCTAATCCCTAGGCCTTGTTCCTAAATACTGCTATTGCTGCTTGTTTACTCGTTTTCTTGCGTTACCACCGTTGCGTTACTACTGCTTGTTTATTGTCCTGGGCAAAGCACTTTTCCGGTGCCGTTGCTACTACTTATTCATACCACCTGTATTTCACTATCTCTTCGCCGAACTAGTGCACCTATTAGGTGTGTTGGGGACACAAGAGACTTCTTGCTTTGTGGTTGCAGGGTTGCATGAGAGGGATATCTTTGACCTCTTCCTCCCTGAGATCGATAAACCTTGGGTGATCCACTTAAGGGAAACTTGCTGCTGTTCTACAAACCTCTGCTGTCGTTGCCTAATCGACGGTACCTCGGAGGAGGGATCCTCACGAGGGGGAGAAGAAGTAGGGGCCATAGGGCGGAGTGCACACGGGACGGTGGTACGCGAGTTACCCAGCTTCGGAACACCTGCACGATGACGGGGCCTACTCGCTGCTTGTCCGGAATTATCCGGGCGCTTTCGCGTTGTTACAATGAGTTGTGGTTGTGCCTCTAGGGCTCCCGGGATCCGGCTTATAAAGGCGCACGGATCTAGGGTTTACACGGAGAGTCCTAGCCGGATTACAGATAGCCTAACTACGGTACAATATCTTGCCGTGCACGTCACGGATCCGCCTTCCATACACGTCGTACTCGGATCCGGGTTCCTCATGGGCCTCCACGGATCCGGGTTACTCCTAATGTCGGTACGGATCCGGCTTATCGATCCCGGGCTGGACTTCTTCCTTCATGATCAACGAGCAATCGGGCCGCCCGATGGGCCACATGCCTCATCACCATCTCGTGGGCCACCCGGGCTTGCCGGATCTGAGCACTGTCGATGGTATACCCATGAAGTATACCCACAACAGTAGCCCCCAGAGTTCTCCGAGTTTCACCTGCAGTTTCCGCCTTGCTGGTCCATCATGATCTCCGGCAAACGTTGGTAACGCGGAGAAACTTGAAGAGCTCCAACTTCACATTTTCTTCTTTTCCCAACTATTAGTCGGAAAATGCTCCCTTCCCGCGGGACTTCATCCATCGACATTCCAAAGAACATTTCCGGGTTACTCCCTGCTCGTGAATGAGAACTATCTTATCCTCACGCGATTACCCGGAATCTTAAAAGACTCAAACGGTTCCGCCAATTCTGGCGCCATTTTCGCGCGATCTTCGCGGTAACTTATCTCTAGCCATTTTTACTGTTAGGGTTTGGGACACGTGTCGCGCATCCAACGGTGCGACGCTTGCGTTCCGACCACAGGATGCGGAGCACGAATCTTATCCCTTCAGCCTATAAATATCCGCCGTCGAGGCCCTTACCCTCATTCACCCCCCTTCTCACCTCTCAGCCGAGCGCCCCCGTGAGCTCTTCCTCCGCCGTGACGGAACCTGCCGGAACCTGCCGGAAAAGTCGCCGGAGCATCGCCGGAGCGAATCCACCACCGCAGTGTTCTTCGTGTTCTTAACTCCGGCGAGCCACCGCGCGGAAAACTCATCGCCGGCGACTACGACCACCGTAATCGCCATTACAGTAAGTCCTCGTGAAGGATAACATTGCATAGAAAACAAAAAATTTCCTACCGCGAACACGCAATCCAAGCCAAGATGCAATCTAGAAGACGGTAGCAACGAGGGGGTATCAAGTCTCACCCTTGAAGAGATTCCAAAGCCTACAAGATGAGGCTCTTGTTGCTGCGGTAGACGTTCACTTGCCGCTTGCAAAAGCGCGTAGAAGATCTTGATCACGATCGGTTCCGGCGCCACGAACGGGCAGCACCTCCGTACTCGGTCACACGTTCGGTTGTTGATGAAGACGACGTCCACCTCCCCGTTCCGGCGGGCAGCGGAAGTAGTAGCTCCTCTTGAATCCGACAGCACGACGGCGTGGTGTCGGTGGTGGTGGAGAAGTCCGGCGGAGCTTCGCTAAGCGTGCGGGAAGTGGAGGAGCGGGGCGGCTAGGGTTTGGGGAGAGGGGGCGCCGGCCACTATAGGGGTGCGGCCACCTTGGTGGTGTTTGAGGTGGCCGGCCCCCTCCCCTTGGCCCTCATTATATAGGTGGAACCCCAAGAGGTGGTGTCCAAGTCTTCGAATAAGACCCGAACCAAAAACCTTCCATAGGAGGGGGGAAACCTAGCCAAGCTAGGACTCCCACCAAGGTGGGAGTTCCACCTCCCATGTGGGGGTGGCCGGCCCCCTAAGGGGAGTCCACTTGGGACTCCTCCCCCACTAGGGTTGGCCGGCCATGGAGGTGGAGTCCCATGTGGACTCCACCTTCCTTGGTGGTTTCTTCCGGACTTTTCTAGAACCTTCTAGAACCTTCCATAGAACCTTCCGCGACATTTTTATTCACATAAAATGACATCCTATATATGAATCTTATTCTCCGGACCATTCCGGTACTCCTCGTGATGTCCGGGATCTCATCCGGGACTCCGAACAAATATTCCAACTCCATTCCATATTCAAATACTACCATTTCAACATCCAACTTTAAGTGTGTCACCCTACGGTTCGTGAACTATGCGGACATGGTTGAGTACTTACTCCGACCAATAACCAATAGCGGGATCTGGAGATCCATAATGGCTCCCACATATTCAACGATGACTTTAGTGATCGAATGAACCATTCACATACAATACCAATTCCCTTTGTCTCGCGATATTTTACTTGTCCGAGGTTTGATCTTCGGTATCACTCTATACCTTGTTCAACCTCGTCTCCCGACAAGTACTCTTTACTCGTACCGTGGTATGTGGTCTCTTATGAACTTATTCATATGCTTGCAAGACATTAGACGACATTCCACCGAGAGGGCCCGGAGTATATCTATCCGTCATCGGGATGGACAAATCCCACTCGTTGATCCATATGCCTCAACTCATACTTTCCGGATACTTAATCCCACCTTTATAGCCACCCATTTACGCGGTGGCGTTTGGTGTAATCAAAGTACCTTTCCGGTATAAGTGATTTACATGATCTCATGGTCATAAGGACTAGGTAACTATGTATCAAAAGCTTATAGCAAATAACTTAATGACGAGATCTTATGCTACGCTTAATTGGGTGTATCCATTAGATCATTCAAACAATGATATAACCTTGTTATTAATAACATCCAATGTTCATGATTATGAAACTAATCATCCATTAATCAACAAGCTAGTTAAGAGGCATACTAGGGACTCTTTGTTGTTTACATATCACACATGTATCAATGTTTCGGTTAATACAATTATAGCATGGTATATAAACATTTATCATAAACATAAGATATATAATAACCACTTTATTATTGCCTCTTGGGCATATCTCCAACAGATCTCCCACTTGCACTAGAGTCAATAATCTAGATTACATTGTAAGGAACCTAACACCCATGGCATTCCGGTGTTGGTCATGCTTTGCCCTAGGGAGAGCTTTAGTCAACGGATCTGCTACATTCGGATCGGTGTGTACTTTGCAAATCTTTACTTCTCCATCTTCGATGTACTCGCGAATCGAGTGGTAACGCAGCTTGATATGCTTCAGCCTCTTGTGTGACCTTGGTTCTTGTGCATTGGCGATGGCACCCATGTTGTCACAATATATGACTAGTGGGTCCAATGCACTAGGAACCACACCGAGCTCTACAATGAACCTCTTCATCCATACCGCTTCTGATGAAGCCTCTGAAGCCGCTATGTACTCCGATTCCGTTGAAGACTTCGCCACCGTGCACCGCTTCGAGCTTGCCCGACTTACTGCAGCACCATTCAATATAAACACGTACCCGGATCGTGACTTAGAGTCATCGGGATCAGTGTTCCAACTTGCATCGGTGTAACTTGTTACAACGAGCTCTTGGTCACCTCCATAACAAAGAAACATATCCTTAGTTCTTTTCAAGTACTTCAGGATATTCTTGACCGCTGTCCGGTGTTCCATTCCTGGATCACTTTGATATCTCGCTAGTCAAACTAACGGCATGCGCTATATCCGGTCTTGTACATAGCATGGCATACATAATAGAGCCTATCGCCGAAGCATAGGGGATCTGATTCATCCTTTCTCTTTCTTCTGCCGTAGCCGGTCCTTGAATTTTACTCAAGACCTTGCCTGGTAACATAGGTAAAAACCCTTTCTTACTTTCGTCCATTCTAAACTTCTTTAGAATCTTGTCCAGGTATGTACTCTGCGATAGCCCTATTAGGCGTCTTGATCTATCTCTATAAATCTTGATGCCTAATATATATGATGCTTCACCAAGGTCTTTCATTGAAAAACTATTATTCAAATAACCTTTTACATTGCTTAATAGTTCTATATCATTCCCAATCATTAATATGTCATCTACATATAATATCAGGAATGCTACAGAGCTCCCACTCACTTTCTTGTAAATACAGGCCTCTCCATGACACTGTATAAACCCGAAGTCTTTGATCACCTTATCAAAACGTCGGTTCCAACTTCTTGATGCTTGTTTCAGTCCATAGATTGAACGCTGAAGTTTGCATACTTTGTCGACATTTTTAGGATCGACAAAACCTTTGGGTTGTACCATATACAACTCTTCCTCAATGTCTCCATTAAGGAATGCCGTTTTGACATCCATCTGCCAAATCTCATAATCGAAAAATGCAGCTATTGCTAACAAAATCCTCACAGATTTTAGCTTCGCTACGGGTGAGAAAGTCTCATCGTAGTCAACTCCTTGAATTTGTCGGAAACCCTTTGCGACAAGTCGAGCTTTATAGACAGTAATATTACCATCAGCATCTGTTTTTCTCTTGAAGATCCATTTATTCTCAACAGCCTTTCGGCTATCGTGTAAGTCTACCAAAGTCCATACTTTGTTATCATACATGGATCCCATTTCGGATTTCATGGCTTCTTGCCATTTGTTGGAATCCGGGCTCATCATCGCTTCTTCATACGTCGCAGGGTCCTCATCATTGTTATCCACAATCATGACATTTAGACAAGGATCATACCAATCAGGAGTGGCACGTTCCCTTGTCGATCTGCGAGGTTCGATAGTTTCCTCGTTCGAAGTTTCATGATCATTATCATTAGCTTCCTCTCGTTGCCGGTGTAGGCGGTACAGGTACAACTTCCGATGCTTGCGCTACTCGATCAACGAGTATAGATTCATTAATCTCATCGAGTTCTACTTTTCTTCCAGTCACTTCTTTAGTGAGAAATTCTTTCTCAAGAAAGGTTCCGTTCTTAGCAACAAAGATTTTGCCTTCGGATCCGTGATAGAAAGTGTACCCTATAGTTTCCTTAGGGTATCCTATGAAGACGCATTTCTCCGCTTTGGGTTCTAGCTTGTCCGGTTGTAACTTTTTTACATAGGCTTCGCAACCCCAAACTTTAAGGAACGACAGCTTAGGTTTCTTATTAAACCATAATTCATACGGTGTCGTTTCTACGGATTTTGATGGTGCTCTATTTAAAGTGAATGCGGCTGTCTCTAATGCATAACTCCAAAATGATAACGGCAAATCAGTAAGAGACATCATAGAACGAACCATATCTAAGAGAGTTCGATTACGACGTTCGGACACACCGTTTCGTTGTGGTGTTCCCGGCGGTGTCAATTGTGAAAGTATTCCGCATTTCTTTAAATGCATGCCAAACTCATAACTCGGATATTCACCTCCGCGATCGGATCGTAGAAATTTAATCTTCTTGTTACGTTGATTTTCTACTTCACTTTGGAATTCCTTAAACTTCTCAAAAGTTTCGGATTTATGTTTCATGAAATAGATATACCCATATCTACTCAGATCATCTGTGAAGGTTAGAACATAACGATAACCACCGCGCGATGCTATACTCATTGGTCCGCACACATCGGTATGTATGATTTCCAATAATTCAGTAGCTCGCTCCATCATACCAGAAAATGGAGTCTTAGTCATTTTTCCCATTAGACATGCTTCGCATCTATCAAGTGACTCAAAGTCAAGTGATTCAAGTAATCCATCAGTATGGAGTTTCTTCATGCGTTTCACTCCAATATGACCAAGACGACGAGTGCCACATATAAGTAGAATTATCATTCAATTTAATTCGCTTAGCATCAATGTTATGTATATGCGTATCACTACTATCGAGATCTAATAGAAATAAGCCATTCTTTTGTGGTGCTCGACCATAAAAGATATTATTCATAAAAATAGAACAACCATTATTCTCGGACTTGAATGAATAACCGTCTTGCATTAAACAAGATCCAGATATAATGTTCATGCTTAACGCAGTACATAATAACAATTATTTAGGCTTAAAACTAATCCCGAAGGTAGATGTAGAGGAAGTGTGCCGACTGCGATCACATTGACCTTGGATCCGTTTCCAACGCGCATCGTCACTTCATTCTTCGGTAGTTGTCGTTTATTCTTTAGTTCCTGTTTCGAGTTACGGATATGAGCAACCGAACCGAGTATCAAATACCCGAGTACTAGAACGAGAACTAGTGAGATAAACATCTATAACATGTATATCAGATATACCTTCTTTCTTCTTCTTGACAAGGCCGCTCTTCGGATCCGCTAAATACTTGGAGCAATTACGCTTCCAGGTGTCCCTTCTCTTTGCGATAATAGCACTCAAGCATCGGGCTTAGGGCCGTTCTTAGGTTTCATAGGAGGCGTGGCAGCTTTCTTGCCACCCTTCTTGAATTTTCCCTTAGACTTGCCCTGTTTCTTGAAACTGGTGGTCTTGTTGACCATCAACACTTGGTGCTCTTTCTTGATCTCAATCTCAGCAGCTTTTAGCATGCCAAAGAGTTCGAGTAACTCCTTGTTCATGTTCCGCATATTGTAGTTCATCACAAAGTTCTTGTAACTTGGTGGCAGTGATTGAAGGACACGATTAATCCCCGATCCGTTAGGAATCACTATTCCCAAGTCACCGAGTTTCTTCGCATGCCCGGTCATGGCGAGCATGTGCTCACTAATGGAGCTGCCTTCTTCCATCATACAGCTGAAGAAATGTTTCGATGCTTCATAGCATTCCACGGCCGCATGAGTCTCAAAAATAGCTTTCAGCTCATTCATCAACTCATGAGGATCGTGGTGCTCAAAACGTTTTTGAAGATCGGATTCCGGACCGCACGGGATGGCACACCGAACTTGAGAGTACCGAGTTTTCCGAGTCTCGTAAACAGCTTTTACTTCATCGGTTTCAGTTTCTGCAGGAGGGTCACCTAGCGGTGCATCAAGCACATATTGCAGATTTCCGCCAGAGAGGAAGATCCTCACATGACGGAACCAGTCGGTGAAGTTGCTACCGTTGCTCTTAAGCTTTTCTTTCTCTAGGAACTGATTAAAATTGATTGAGGACGCCATCCCTACAACATATATTTGCAATAGTTTAGACTAAGTTTATGACAAATTGAGTTCAAATTTTAATTCAACATAATTAAAAATCTAGGTGAACTCCCACTCAAAACAATATCCCTCGCATTGTCTTAGTGATCACACAAACCAAATCCACCGCACCTAAACCCGATCATCACGAGAAAAGGTGTGATTTCAATGGCGAACACTCAAAGTGTTCATCATATCAATCATATGATTCATGCTCTACCTTTCGGTATCATGTGTTCCGAGACCTTGTCTGTACATGCTAGGCTCGTCAAGGCCACCTTAGTATCCGCATGTGCAAAACTGTCTTGCACCCGTTGTATGTACTCATCGAATCTATCACACCCGATCATCACGAGATGCTTCGAAACGACAAGACTTGATAACGGTGCTACTAAGGATGAACACTTTATTATCTTGAGATTTTAGTGAGGGATCATCTTATAATGCTACCGTCGCGATCTAAGCAAAATAAGATGCATAAAAGGATTAACATCACATGCAGTTCATATGTGATATGATATGGCCCTTTTGTCTTTGCGCCTTTGATCTTCATCTCCAAAGCACGGACATGATCTCCATCATCTTCGGGCATGATCTCCATCATCGTCGGCGAAGCACCAAGGTCAATGGCGCCGTCTTCATGATTGTCCTCCATGTAGCAACTATTACAACTACTTTGAAATACTACTCAACATGAAATTTAAAGACAACCATAAGGCTCCTTCCGGTTGCCACAATACAATAATGATCATCTCATACATATTCATCATCACATTATGGCCATATCACATCACCAAACCCTGCAAAAACAAGTTAGACGCTCTCTAATTTGGTTTCCATATTTTACGTGGTTTAGGGTTTTCGATATAGATCTAATCTACCTACGAACATGAACCACAACGTTGATACTAATGTTGTCAATAGAAGAGTAAATTGAATCTTTACTATAGTAGGAGAGACGAGACACCCGCAAAGCCTCTTATGCAATACAAGTTGCATGTCGAACGAGGAACAAGTCTCATGAACGCGGTCATGTAAAGTTAGTCCGAGCCGCTTCATCCCACTATGCCATAAAGATGCAAAGTACTCAACTAAAGATAACAAGAGCATCAACGCCCACAAACCATTGTGTTCTACTCGTGCAACTATCTATGCATAGACACGGCTCTGATACCACTGAAGGATAACGTTGCATAGAAAACAAAAATTTTCCTACCGCGAACACGCAATCCAAGCCAAGATGCAATCTAGAAGACGGTAGCAACGAGGGGGTATCAAGTCTCACCCTTGAAGAGATTCCAAAGCCTACAAGATGAGGCTCTTGTTGCTGCGGTAGACGTTCACTTGCCGCTTGCAAAAGCGCGTAGAAGATCTTGATCACGATCGGTTCCGGCGCCACGAACGGGCAGCACCTCCGTACTCGGTCACACGTTCGGTTGTTGATGAAGACGACGTCCACCTCCCCGTTCCAGCGGGCAGCGGAAGTAGTAGCTCCTCTTGAATCCGACAGCACGACGGCGTGGTGTCGGTGGTGGTGGAGAAGTCCGGCGGAGCTTCGCTAAGCGTGCGGGAAGTGGAGGAGCGGGGCGGCTAGGGTTTGGGGAGAGGGGGCGCCGGCCACTATAGGGGTGCGGCCACCTTGGTGGTGTTTGAGGTGGCCGGCCCCCTCCCCTTGGCCCTCATTATATAGGTGGAACCCCAAGAGGTGGTGTCCAAGTCTTCGAATAAGACCCGAACCAAAAACCTTCCATAGGAGGGGGGAAACCTAGCCAAGCTAGGACTCCCACCAAGGTGGGAGTTCCACCTCCCATGTGGGGTGGCCGGCCCCTAAGGGGAGTCCACTTGGGACTCCTCCCCCACTAGGGTTGGCCGGCCATGGAGGTGGAGTACCATGTGGACTCCACCTTCCTTGGTGGTTTCTTCCGGACTTTTCTAGAACCTTCTAGAACCTTCCATAGAACCTTCCGCGACATTTTTATTCACATAAAATGACATCCTATATATGAATCTTATTCTCCGGACCATTCCGGTACTCCTCGTGATGTCCGGAATCTCATCCGGGACTCCGAACAAATATTCCAACTCCATTCCATATTCAAATACTACCATTTCAACATCCAACTTTAAGTGTGTCACCCTACGGTTCGTGAACTATGCGGACATGGTTGAGTACTTACTCCGACCAATAACCAATAGCGGGATCTGGAGATCCATAATGGCTCCCACATATTCAACGATGACTTTAGTGATCGAATGAACCATTCACATACAATACCAATTCCCTTTGTCTCGCGATATTTTACTTGTCCGAGGTTTGATCTTCGGTATCACTCTATACCTTGTTCAACCTCGTCTCCGACAAGTACTCTTTACTCGTACCGTGGTATGTGGTCTCTTATGAACTTATTCATATGCTTGCAAGACATTAGACGACATTCCACCGAGAGGGCCCAGAGTATATCTATCCGTCATCGGGATGGACAAATCCCACTGTTGATCCATATGCCTCAACTCATACTTTCCGGATACTTAATCCCACCTTTATAGCCACCCATTTACGCAGTGGCGTTTGGTGTAATCAAAGTACCTTTCCGGTATAAGTGATTTACATGATCTCATGGTCATAAGGACTAGGTAACTATGTATCAAAAGCTTATAGCAAATAACTTAATGACGAGATCTTATGCTACGCTTAATTGGGTGTATCCATTACATCATTCATACAATGATATAACCTTGTTATTAATAACATCCAATGTTCATGATTATGAAACTAATCATCCATTAATCAACAAGCTAGTTAAGAGGCATACTAGGGACTCTTTGTTGTTTACATATCACACATGTATCAATGTTTCGGTTAATACAATTATAGCATGGTATATAAACATTTATCATAAACATAAGATATATAATAACCACTTTATTATTGCCTCTTGGGCATATCTCCAACACCTCGAGCTTCATCTTCGCGCCGTAGTTGGTAGGGGTGAACTTGGGGAAGACGATGTAGGATCCGACTAAAGCAAGTTTCCGCCAAACCCTTGTTCCTCAGATGTCTTCAACGACTCCGCCTCCGACCTCGGAACCAATCATGGCGACCCCGATCTCCTCCGCCCCTCCTCCCTTCGTTCCAGTCAGGCTGGATCCTTCAAAGGATTCCGGCAAGGAGGCTGAGGGGACCTCTGCTCACCCGGAAAAAACCTCCGGGCGGGTCAGACGGAGCACCGAGCAGAAGAGGTCACAAAGAAGTCGAAAGCTCGGAAGCGAGATTCTGAAGCTAAAGGAAAATGGTGGCCTTGTACTACCACCGAGATGGAGCTGAAGAACCTTGAGTCGGAGGGCTTTCTGCAACCCGGAAGCTGGAGGTCAGTTCCAAACGAACTAGCTCCGGCTCCGAGGGACGACGAGATGGTGCTGACGAAGGCACTGGTGGAGCGCGGATTTTCATTTCCGCCTTCGGACTTCTTCCTGGAGATTCTGAAGACGTATGGACTTCAGCCCCACAACATTTCTCCAAACAGCGTGCTTGCCATCAGCAACCACGTCGCCCTCTGCGAAGGCCATCTCCGGGTAACCCCTGAGATCTCTCTCGTTCCAATATTTTTCTCTCGTCAAGAAGGAGAGGATCCGGCAATCCGCCGAACTTGCTACATGCGGATCCATCACCTTTATGATCCGCCCGGGCCGCGTCTACCCCCCACCGACCGCCACGAATCCGCGAGGTACCGGTCGGGGGTTTCTTCTATCTGAAGGACGTCTCCGACCCCGCGAGCGAAAAGAAACTTCCGCCTTTCAAGAATTGCCCCGCCACCGAGCTTCCATCATGGACGCACTGCCCCCACTTCTCCGACTCGCCTCAACTGACCCGCGGCCGTTAGGCGGATCCGCAAGCTCACGGAGGAGGGGCCGACGGGGAAGGATTTAACCCTTTCCCGGTTCACCAAGCGGATCCGGCCCGCCGCAACACAGGAACGCCTGATGTTTGAATACACAGGGCGCGACGATCCAATGCGCGCCACCAAAGACAATCTCTCCGCCGACGCCATCGACAAGAGGATCCGGGTCCTCATCAAGATCTCACGTGATCTCCATGTTCACGTGTGCAACAAGGACATCCACACGAATGGATCCGGAACCGCGGTACGTCGTCTTGACCTTGGTCTGTTGTTTTCCTTCAAACTTTTTTCATCTAAGTGTTTAACTTTGCATTAGCTCGAGGCGCTTGAGGAAAATGAACTCGGAACTCTCCTCCGAGTCCCATCCACCGATAACGCGGATCCGGAAGCCGCATCGGAGGCAGAAGCTCCCGAGGCCTCCCGCCCCGCTAAGAGGAAGAAGCCGGCTCCTTCCAGCCCCCATGCAAAACGCGCCCGCGAAGTGCTCAGCATTGCGGCCACCCGGAAATTGGAGGCGGAAAAGAAGCGCCTCTCGCTGATTAATACCAGCAACAAGGGGCAGCCTCGCCATCCAAAGCATTTCTTCAAACCTTCCGGTAAACGTCCACTTCCGATACCCAAGTTCTGGTTTAACGCTTGCTCTTATACTTTTATGTTTTTTCTGAAGCTCCGGAAGCCAGCCCCCCAAGGCCCCAAGGGTCCTCAAGAAGAGAGCCAAGCCGTCTCCGGCTTCATTTCCCATTACTCCTGAGGTTGAAGTTCCGCCCAAGGCTTCCTCCGCCACCAAGCCGGATCCAAAGGATATCATCGACATTGATGACCTTCCTGAAGATCCCGTTCATCATGGCGACTCCGCCAAGGGGACGTCGTCACCAATTCCTCCGCCAGATCAGCCAAGCTCCGCTTTCGCGGGGCCCACTGAAGAAGAACAGGAGCAAAAGGCTAAGCTCCTCCAAGTTACCAACGCGACCCGAGTCAACCTCCAACCAACTCCGTCCCTCCAAAAACTTACCCTTGCACAACGTCACGCGGAAGTCTCCGCCATGCTGAACAAGGTATGGGGAAAACCGGACGAGGAGGTGCGTGAACTCGCCGAGCTGGAGAACGACTTGAAGGATTTTTTCGCCAAGCACAAGGAAGTGCGGCAGGTAATACTAGCCCCCAAGCATTGGGTGATATAGTTCCGTGTAACGTGTATTATACGATGCTTTCCCAGAATGTACTTTAGACGGAAATTTAAAATTTTTATATCTCAAGACTGAATTCCTCGCTAGCCCCCAAGATTTTAAATATCCGGCTAACCCCTGCTGCTTCACAGACCACACGGAAATTGCACGAAGATCTGCGCATCCACGTGCTAGAGCAGATCAAGGAGATCGAGGGGCTGCGCCAGAACGCGGAAAACAACCAAAAGGCTATCCAGCTGCTTGAGACCCGCCTTAAAGGTACAAGATCCGGGTCTTCACTTTTTGTGCTGTCATAGTTCAGGATGCATAATGTGTGCAACTTTCTGCCTTCAGAAGAATCTGCCAAGCACTCCTCGTTTGATGAGCTTTCCGCCAAAGTCAAGGTGCTTGAGGCCGAAAACGAGTCCCTCAAAACCTTCATTCATGAATCCTCTAAAAAGGAAACTGAGGCAAGGAAAAAACTCTCCGAGAAGCACGCCAGCGACTTGGCGGAACTGAATGACAAACTGGAGAAAAGCCAGGGCCGCGTGATTTCCATAATATCCAAGAACAGAGTTCTGGAGGAGGAGGCGGAGGCTATTGACAAACTTATCTTCCGTAAGCATTTTGCCGTATCGTTGCTCCGACTAACTTGTATGATTCCTCTCTAACGGAACTGATCTCTTTCTTCCACAGCAAGCCTTGGTTTTGAATGGTCAAAAGAGTCAAACCTTACGAGGACGGAGGCATACGATGAAGCGCGGATATCAATTGACGCGTTATTTGAAGCCTGTCGCGGAATCGCCACGGCTCTGTCTCTCGAAGAAGGCCAAAACCACGAGTCATCGATACGATGACCAAACTTATGAGGCCGGTGCCGGATTTCATCAAGGACCGGCAGAGTCTTCAGCACGCGGAGTCGCCTCCCTAGTCTTGGCCACCTGCAAGGCTCACTTCCCCTCGCTCAACCTGGCGAATGTTGCACGCGGAGCCCCCAAGGGTTCCGACATGGGTGCCCTCCTTGCGGAAACCGAAGGCTATGAACAGCTGTTTGTCAGGCGAGTGGATCACTCGTTATGGTATAACAAGCACGATCTGCCTGAAGGATTTTCCGATGCAGAGGGAGAAGCGGGTGAGCCAGAGTATTACGGGGAAGGATCCGGGTCAAGCGGCGAGCATTCCGGAGGAAACTCTGGTGACGACTCCGAAGCCGGATCTGGCGACAGCGACGATGGCTCCACCTACCAGCAATCTGAAGAGGAGGACTCCGAGTAGAGTTCCTGATTTAAACAATGAAACAAGTTGCATCATTTTGGCCCCAAAGTGGGTTTGTTATAAGACTTAAATTCTTAAGTAGCTAGGAACGAAACGAGTATGCATGGGGCGGAAACACTTATCCTGCTATCCGTTAATGTTATGTGCATGTTTCGTTTTATGTCGGAAAGCAAGTGCTGACTTCATTGTTTTCCGGCTTGCCCGCTTGACCTTCCGCGAGCCGGAAGACCTTAGCCGGAGACGAAGCCCAATGGCAATCCGTCAATAACCGCGGAAACAAGCCCCCAGGCGTAGGTGCCGGAAATCGCTACTAGGAATCCACGAGTTCGCAACAGACAACACTTAATCAGAAAACTTAAGCTTACGTCCTGAAGGACGATTTTTGAAAATCACAACTTTTGTACACGCCTAGGCGGAAAAATCCAACTCTGCGGTTTTAGTCGGAAAACATACACGATCTAAAAATGAACAAGTAAAGGAGGTAAAAGACTCAAAGAGTGAACCATAAGCTTTATTTCATTGATCATGCATAACTATTACAGAGTTTGTAACTCGGAAAGAATATGCTAAGTGTAGAAAGGACGTAGCTGTGCGATATTCCAAGGGCGATCTGTTTCGTCGTAGATGTCATCCGGATCCTCACGCTTGCGTTTCCGGCGCCAGTTAGCAGGTCTATCCCTCAGCTCGCGGAAATCAACAAGGTAGTACGACCCGTTATGAAGCACTTTGCTAATGACGAAGGGTCCTTCCCATGGAGATTGCAACTTATGGTCTTTCACCTGTCGAAGGCGGAGGACCAGGTCTCCTGCCATGAAGGAGCGTTTCCGAACTCGACGACTGTGATAGCGTCGGAGCTTCTGCTGGTAGATGGCGGAGCGCTGATCAGCTAGGTTCCGAGCTTCCTCGATCAGGTCCACAGATAGCTGTCTGGCCTCGTCGGCTGTTTCTTCATTATAGGCGGAAACTCGCGGCGAATCGTGGATGATGTCGGAGGGAATTACGGCTTCGGATCCGTATACCAGGAAGAATGGGGTAAACCCTGTTGACTGTTAGGGGTTGTTCGTAAACTCCACAAGACAGCGTCCAACTCGTCAGCCCAGGCTCCTGCTGCTCGTCGCAGCGGTTCCTCGAGGCGTGGCTTGATTCCTGATAATATTAGGCCGTTTGCCCTTTCGATTTGACCATTGGATTGTGGGTGAGCCACAGATGCGAGGTCCAATCGAATTCCCATTGTCTCACAATAATCCTTCAATTCTCCCTGAGCGAAGTTTGTGCCATTATCTGTGATTATGCTGTGTGGGATGCCGAATCTCATCACGAGGCTGCAGACAAATTTTAGTGCCGTAGCACCATCGGCTTTTCTCACTGGCTTAGCCTCGATCCATTTGCTGAACTTGTCAACAGCGACCAGGAGGTATTCAAAACCACCAGGAGATGATCTTTTTAACTTACCAACCATATCGAGCCCCCAGACCGCAAATGGCCAGGTGATAGGTATGGTCTTCAGCTCTTGGGCTGGAGCGTTTGGTTGAGTAGCGTAGTACTGACAACCTCGGCAGGTCTTGACTATCTTGTCAGCATCTTCTTTAGCTGTAAGCCAATAAAAGCCTAGCCGAAAAGCTTTTGCAACGAGTGACCTGGGGGCGGCATGGTGCCCGCAGTCCCCTGCGTGGATCTCTCTGAGGATTTCAATGCCATCTTGATTAGAGACGCATTTGAGAAACACCCCTGTTGCACTTTGTTTGTAGAGCTGTCCATCAACAATTGTGTAGGATCGTGCTCGTCTGATGATCTGGCGCGCGAGGACCTCGTCCTCCGGCAACTTCTGATCGATGAGGTAGTCCAGGAAAGGCTGTGTCCAAGCCGGAATGGTAGCCAATACCTCTCTGGCCGGAGACACTGCCACTTCTGGGTTTTCCGGGTTAGCGCCCTTCACAGAGGGTATCCGGAGATGCTCCAGGAAAATTCCAGGCGGAATTGGCCTTCTGCCGGATCCGAGCTTGGATAGCATGTCTGCCGCTGTGTTGTCGTCTCTCCTGACGTACTTGACTTCGTATCCGAGGAAGCACTTGGCGATCTCATCAACTTCGTCTCTGTAGGCTGCCATGACGGAATTTCTGGCGTTCCAAGTTCCGGCTACTTGTTGTGCCACCAAGTCGGAATCGCCACAGCATATGATGTGCTTGATCCCAATTTCCTTAGCGATGCGCAGACCATGTAGTAGAGCCTCATATTCCGCCATGTTATTTGTAGCTTCGAAGTGGATCTGCAGAACATACTGCAGTTCTTCTCCGGTAGGGGACTTCAGGGTGACTCCGGCTCCTGAGCCTTGATGCTGCTTGGATCCGTCGAAGTGCATGACCCATGTTTCTGGTTCCGGCTCCAGACTTGCATCCGGAGCTTCTGTCCAATCTGCAACGAAATCTGCCAATACTTGGGATTTTACCGCAGTTCTTGGCTTGTAAGCGATGTCGAAGGCGGATAATTCAATGCCCCATTTAGCCGTCCGTCCTGTTGCGTCAGCGTTGTTGAGAATTGTTGACAGCGGAGCCTTGCTCACAACCATCATCGGGTGCTCTTGGAAGTAGTGTCTCAGCTTCCGGCTGCCTAGGAAAACTCCATAAGCTAGCTTCTGAAAGTGAGGGTATCTTTGCTTTGACTCCGTCAGCACCTCGCTTATGTAGTACACAGGTCTCTGGACGTCATATTCATGACCTTCTTCCTTTCGCTCCACCACGATGACGAGGCCGATGACTTTGTTGGTAGCTGCCGGATAAAGGAGCATTGGCTCGATTCTGCGGGGCTGCCAAGATAGGTGGGGAGGTAAGTATTTCCTTCAACCCTCGAAGAGCTGCGTCGACTGCGTCGTCCCGCATAAATTTGTCTGTTTTCTTCAACAACTTGTACGGAGGTAGCGCCTTCTCGCCAAGACGGCTAACAAACCTACTGATTGCTGCGACACAACCAGTTAGTCGTTGCACATCTTTGAGACAAGTTGGCCGTTTGATACACAGGATTGCCTTGATCTTTTCCGGGTTAACCTCAATGCCTCTGTGAGAGACTATGAAGCCAAGAAGTTTTCCGGCTGGCACGCCAAAGACGCACTTCAACGGATTCAACATCATCTTGTACCGACGGAGATTCTCAAAGGTTTCTGTGAGGTCGCTGATCAAGTCGGATCCTTTCCGGGTCATGACCGCGATGTCGTGGACGTAGGCGTGCACGTTCCGGCCAATTTGGTCCTTCAGGCACCGCTGCATCGTACGTTGGTAGGTGGCACC
Organism: Lolium rigidum; assembly: GCF_022539505.1. Taxonomy (NCBI): domain Eukaryota; kingdom Viridiplantae; phylum Streptophyta; class Magnoliopsida; order Poales; family Poaceae; genus Lolium; species Lolium rigidum. Next base: position 290,944,588 of record NC_061509.1, on the reverse strand, counting down.
TGCATTTTTCAAACCAAAAGGCATAGTAACATAGCAGTAAGTACCAAACGGGGTAATGAATGAAGTCGCCTTTTGGTCGGATTCCTTCATCCGGATCTGATGGTACCCGGAATACGCATCAAGAAAACACAGAAGTTCCGCCCTCGCCGTCGAATCAATGACTTGGTCAATGCGCGGCAAGGGGAACGGATCCTTCGGGCAATGCTTGTTCAAGCCGTAGTAATCGATGCACATTCTTAGTATTTCGGTGTTCTTTTTGGGTACAAGGACGGGATTCGCGACCCAATCGGTGTGGATAACTTCTATTACAAAACCTGCTTCTAGTAACTTTGCTAGTTCCATTCCTATGGCGCGGCGCTTCTTATCTCCAAAGCGTCGCATAGCTTGCTTCACCGGTTTAGCCCCCGGATTTATGTTGAGGTAGTGCTCGGCGAGTTCCCTAGGTACTCCGGACATGTCAGAAGGTTGCCATGCGAAGATATCTATGTTAGCGCGGAGGAACTCGACGAGCGCGCTTTCCTATTTGGGGTCCATGTTGGCTCCGACTGAGACCTGCTTGGAATCGTCGCCTTCCTTGAAGTTGACTTTCTTGGTCTCTATCGCGGCCCTGAAGGAGTTTTTGTGTTCGGAGATCTGCTTCTTGGTGGTCTGCATTTCAGTCGGATCCACCGCGGCTCTGTAGCCTTTCAGCTCTTCTCCGGATATGACAGACTCTGCGAAGGCGGCTTCGCCCAACTCGCACTCGTGAGCCTTTTTGTAGTCTCCGGTTATGGTGATCATACCATTGGGACCCGGAATCTTGAGCTTGTTGTAGATATAGCACGCTCTTGCATGGAACTTGTGGTAGGTGGGCCTGCCGAAAATGACATGGTAGGAGCTCTTGAAGGGCACAACTTCGAACGTGATCTTCTCTTCGCGGAAATTGTGAACATCGTCGAAAGCCACGGGAAGTGTGATGCTGCCAAGGGAATTCGCCTTCTTACCCGGAACCACGCCGTGAAACTCGGTGTTGCTGTGTTTGAGCTGTTCCTTGGTGAGGTTCATCCGCTCCAGAGTCTCCAGGTACATGATGTTCAAGCTGGCTCCGCCATCCATGAGGCACTTGGAGAAATCATACCCGTCTATGCGAGGACTTACAACCAAGGCGTAGTATTCTTTTGGCACAATGGCGGGATGATCCTCCCTGTCAAATGTGCACGGAACTTCCGACCACCTGACATACTGCGGCACAGCCGGAACTGTGGTGTTCAGGATCCGGGTAGCTGACTTCGTAGCGCGGACTGTTGGGGTTCCGAGGAAAGTGTGGTAAGCCCCCACGCTCTTTTTCTCGAAGGGGTTGGATTTACCTGCGGATCCGGCTTTGGGATCCGGCGAGTTATCATCCTCGTCCATCGCCTCGGAACTATCCTCCTCCTTGTCCTTGTTCTTTCCCTTGCCTCCTTTGCCGCGTGGGCGGTGCTTCCGGGCTCGCTTGTATCCTGCCTCCGGGTCGTTCTTTAGGTCGTTGACCCACTTGCAGTTGCGGTTGGTGTGAGTGGACTTCCCGTAGCCGGATCCAAGTGGGCCGGGCAGGGCATGTCTCCGTACTCCTCGTAGGTTTGCGGGGCGCGGGATCCGCCGGCAGTGACCTCCGTGCCATGCTCGCCGACCCCCGCCGGCTCCGCCTCCGCGGCCGCGTCCTCTTCCGCCTCCCGGACCTCCGCGTTGGAACGCCATGGCGACCATGTCGGATCCGCCACTCTTCCGGTCATCGTGGTTTTTGCGTTTGTGGCCGCTGCTGTTACCGTTATCACGGTTCTTCTTTTGTTGGTGCAGGGGGATTGCTGTAGCTGTGATATCACCGCCTGCGTCGTCATCGGCGGCAGTGTGATCACTGGCAATGGAGATCATCTCGTCCAAAGTCAGTTTGTTGGCGTTAGCCAAACATGTAAGCTTATGCCTCAGCAATCCTCCTCTCTGTAGTCCGCCAATGAAGGCGTACATGGCAGTGGTGTGATCGACGTTTTCGCACTCGTTCCCGCATGCCAACCATCGTGTGAGGAAGTTTCTTGAGGATTCCCCCTTCTTCTGGATACAAGCTTGTAAGTCGCTTGCCGTGGCAGGTCTTTTGTAGGTGCCTCTGAAGTGTTTCTCAAAAGCGGTCTTCAGGTCGAACCAGCAAAAGATAGAGTTTTTCTCGAGGTCGCTGAGCCAGATCCGGGCTGGTCCTACAAGGTACAACTCGGAGCATGCGGCAGGCGATATTAGGGGTTCCTCCGGCAAAGGTTACTGCATTATAGTAATCCTCAATCCAGGTATCCGGCCTTTCGGTGCCATCATAATGCTTCAGATTTCCGGGTAGCTTGAGGGAGCTCCTTGGCTTTGGTTCCTCTCGAATCATCCTGCCAAAGCACTTTGGTCCGATGTAGTCGGTTCTGTATTCGTTGAGGCGTTCCCGCGCGTCGCGCGAGCCGTGACGGGGGGACTGTGAGCGAGAGCGAGATCTCCGGCCACCGCCTCCGCCTCCACCTCCGCCGCCACCGCTAGGTGGTGGTGAGGGAGACCTGCGAGGGGGCCGATCCGACCTCTTGCTTCCGCCTCCGGATTCTCCCCGGCCCTCCTGGTGCTGGCTCCGGCTCCTGTGGCTGCCTTCGCCGTGACGCTGGCTGCCCTGGTCGTTCCGGCTCCGGCGGGGCTCCGGGTCGCGCTCCTCATTCCGGCTCCTCCTAGGCTCGGGCTCACGATCGTTGTTCTGATTCCGGCGAGGTTCCGGCGTGCGCTCCCTGTTCCGGTTTTCGGAGGGCATCACGATGTCGCGGATAACAATTCCACCATGCCCTTGAGGCCTGGTGTTTCCAGCCTCTTCTGATCCATTTTCTCCGAGCGCTGCTACAGTTGCAAGTACCTGCTTTGGCTGGACGGAATCGACTTCAGGCTGTTCACCGTATCAGAGTTCCGTCACCTTGCGATCAAACTCTGCAGTGTCCATGGACTGGGTGTCTCCGGAGATTGGGCTTAGATTTCCCAAAATCGACTCTTCAGCCGGAGTTTCGCTTTTTCCGACAGCCTCTTGCTGATCCGGAGCAGCGTTGTTTTCCGGGGCCTCGACCTGCTCGGGACCAGCTCCGGCTCCATGAGGGGCGGTTCCGGCGGTATGGGCCAAGAAGTGTACGAAGTGACACCTTTGCTTCTCTAACACCTGGGAGACCCAGGCGGATCTGCATTGGTCTTCCACCGTTACTTCCTCGCTCGGGGCGGATTGGGTGGGTTTTGATTTTTTCAGATCTAAGGCGGAATCTTCGCTAGGAAGTTCCTGCGTCTCGGATCGGATCTTCGCGACCGCGTCCCGCTCGGCCGGCGGTCGCGTCAGCGCTACTTACCAGTGGGTTTCCGTCGGAATCGACGGTTTCCCCGATGAAGATGTGTATGCCGCCAACTGGGACGATGGAGAGCTTGACGGGGTCGGTTTTAGCTGGAATCCAACATTCATCCGGAGGGACGATCGGCAGATTTCCGGCGTAAAGAACACGCCCCACAGCGATGGTGTCGTCGTAGCTTCCCATGGCGGAACCCTCCCGGTTCCGGCCTCCAGACGCCGCAGGCCCCACGGTGGGCGCCAACTGTCGTTGCCTAATCGACGGTACCTCGGAGGAGGGATCCTCACGAGGGGAGAAGAAGTAGGGGCCATAGGGCGGAGTGCACACGGGACGGTGGTACGCGAGTTACCCAGCTTCGGAACACCCGCACGATGACAGGGGCCTACCGCCGCTTGTCCGGAATTATCTGGGCGCTTTCGCGTTGTTACAATGAGTTGTGGTTGTGCCTCTAGGGCTCCCGGGATCCGGCTTATAAAGGCGCACGGATCTAGGGTTTACACGGAGAGTCCTAGCCGGATTACAGATAGCCTAACTACGGCACAATATCTTGCCGTGCACGTCACGGATCCGCCTTCCATACACGTCGTATCGGATCCGGGTTCCTCATGGGCCTCCACGGATCCGGGTTACTCCTAATGTCGGTACGGATCCGGCTTACCGATCCTGGGCTGGACTTCTTCCTTCATGATCAACAGCAACTGGGCCGCCCGATGGGCCACATGCCTCATCACCATCTGTGGGCCACCCGGGCTTGCCGGATCTGAGCACTGTCGATGGTATACCCATGAAGTATACCCACAACATCTGCTCTTGGAGGCCCAACACTGTCTACAAGAATAGAAGCTCCCGTAGACATCAAGCACTTTTCTGGCGCCGTTGCCGGGGAGGAAAGGTAAAAGGCACTCATACTCCGGTCCCAGGTAAAGTATTTTTCTGGCGCCGTCGTGTGTGTGCTCGAAGCTATTTCCTTTAGATCCTGCAATTGCATCTTTTTGTTTCTTGTTTACACTAGTTTGGCATAATGGACAACAATGAGCTTCTTATTCTATTTCCTGATTTAAAACATGGATTGTTTGATGCGAAAATTAAAAAACCTATGGAACCTTATTTGCATGCTCGGTAGTAATATTAGTATGAACGCTTTGAACACCATTGTTGATAATGATATAGAAAGTTCTAAGCTTGGGGAAGCTGGTTTTCATGATCTTTTTAGTCCCCCAAGCATTGAGGAGAAAATTTACTTTGATGATACTTTGCCTCCTATATTTGATGATGAGAATAATAATGATAGCTACTTTGTTGAATTTGCTCCCACTACAACTAATAAAATTGATTATGCTTATGCGGAGAGTAATAATTTTATGCATGAGAGTCATGATAAGAATGCTTTATGTGATAGTTATATTGTTGAGATTGCTCATGTTGCTACTGAAAGTTATTATGAGAGAGGAAAATATGGTTGTAGAAATTTTCATGTTACTAAAATGCCTCTCTATGTGCTGAAATTTTTGAAGCTACACTTGTTTTATCTTCCTATGCTTGTCACTTTGCTCTTCATGAACTTGTTTATTTACAAGATTCCTATGCATAGGAAGCATGTTAGGCTTAAATGTGTTTTGAATTTGCTTCTTGATGCTCTCCTTTTGCTTCCAATACTATTTCTTGCGAGTGCATCATTAAAACTGCTGAGCCCATCTTAATGGCTAAAAAGAAAGAACTTCTTGGGAGATAACCCATGTGATATTTTGCTACAGTATTTTTGTTTTATATTTGTGTCTTGGAAGTTGTTTACTACTGTAGCAACCTCTCCTTATCTTAGTTTTGAGTTTTGTTGTGCCAAGTAAAGTCTTTGATAGTAAAGTAAGTACTAGATTTGGATTACTGCGCAGTTACAGATTTCTTTGCTGTCACAAATCTGGGTCTACCTCCCTGTAGGAAGCTCAGAAAATTAAGCCAATTTACGTGCATGATCCTCAGATATGTACTCAACTTTCATTCAATTTGAGCATTTTCGTTTGAGCAAGTCTGGTGGCCTAATAAAATCCATCTTTACGGACTGTTCTGTTTTGACAGATTCTGTCTTTTATTTCGCATTGCCTCTTTTGCTATGTTGGATGAATTTTTTTGATCCATTAATGTCCAGTAGCTTTATGCAATGTCCAGAAGTGTTAAGAATGATTGTGTCATCTCTGAATATGTGAATTTTTATTATGCACTAACCCTCTAATGAGTTGTTTCGAGTTTGGTGTGGAGGAAGTTTTCAAGGATCAAGAGAGGAGTATGATGCAATATGATCAAGGAGAGTGAAAGCTCTAAGCTTGGGGATGCCCCGGTGGTTCACCCCTGCATATATTAAGAAGACTCAAGCGTCTAAGCTTGGGGATTCCCAAGGCATCCCCTTCTTCATCGACAACATTATCGGGTTCCTCCCCTGAAACTATATTTTTATTCCGTCACATCTTATGTACTTTGCTTGGAGCGTCGGTTTGTTTTTGTTTTTTGTTTTGTTTGAATAAAATGGATCCTAGCATTCACTTTATGGGAGAGAGACACGCTCCGCTCTAGCATATGGACAAATATGTCCTTAGGCTCTACTCATAGTATTCATGGCGAAGTTTCTTCTTCGTTAAATTGTTATATGGTTGGAATTGGAAAATGCTACATGTAGTAACTCTAAAATGTCTTGGATAATTTGATACTTGGCAATTGTTGTGCTCATGTTTAAGCTCTTGCATCATATACTTTGCACCCATTAATGAAGAAATACTTAGAGCTTGCTAATTTGGTTTGCATATTTGGTTTCTCTAGAGTCTAGATAACATCTAGTATTGAGTTTTGAACAACAAGGAAGACGGTATGGAGTCTTATAATGTTTACAATATGTCTTTTATGTGAGTTTTGCTGTACCGTTCATCCTTGTGTTTGTTTCAAATAACCTTGCTAGCCTAAACCTTGTATCGAGAGGGAATACTTCTCATGCATCCAAAATCCTTGAGCCAACCACTATGCCATTCGTGTCCACCATACCTACCTACTACATGGTATTTATCCGCCATTCCAAAGTAAATTGCTTGAGTGCTACCTTTAAAATTCCATCATTCACCTTTGCAATATATAGCTCATGGGACAAATAGCTTAAAAACTATTGTGGTATTGAATATGTACTTATGCACTTTATCTCTTATTAAGTTGCTTGTTGTGCGATAACCATGCTTCGGGGACGCCATCAACTATTCTTTGTTGAATATCATGTGAGTTGCTATGCATGTCCGTCTTGTCCGAAGCAAGAGAGATCTACCACCTTCATGGTTGGAGCATGCATATTGTTAGAGAAGAACTTTGGGCCGCTAACTAAAGCCATGATTCATGGTGGAAGTTTCAGTTTGGACATATATCCTCAATCTCATATGAGAATAATAATTGTTGCCACATGCTTATGCATTAAAGAGGAGTCCATTATCTCGTTGTCCATGTTGTCCCGGTATGGATGTCTAAGTTGAGAATAATCAAAAGCGATAAATCCAAAATGCGAGCTTTCTCCTTAGACCTTTGTACAGAGCGGCATGGAGGTACCCCATTGTGACACTTGGTCAAAACATGTGCATTGCAAAGATCCGGTAGTCCAAGTTAATTAGGACAAGGTGCGGGCACTATTAGTATACTATGCATGAGACTTGCAACTTGTAAGATATAATGTACATAACTCATATGCTTTATTACTACCGTTGACAAAATTGTTTCATGTTTTCAAAATAAAAGCTCTAGCACAAATATAGCAATCGATGCTTTCCTCTTTGAAGGACCATTCTCTTTACTTTTATGTTGAGTCAGTTCACCTATCTCTCTCCACCTCAAGAAGCAAACACTTGTGATTAACTGTGCATTGATGCTTACATATTTGCATATTGCACTTGTTATATTACTCTATGTTGACAATTATCCATGAGATATACATGTTACAAGTTGAAAGCAATCGCTGAAACTTAATCTTCCTTTGTGTTGCTTCAATGCCTTTACTTTGATTTATTGCTTTATGAGTTAACTCTTATGCAAGACTTATTAATGCTTGTCTTGAAGTACTATTCATGAAAAGTCTTTGCTTTATGATTCACTTGTTTACTCATGTCATTACCATTGTTTTGATCGCTGCATCCACTACATATGTTTACAAATAGTATGATCAAGGTTATAATGGCATGTCACTTCGAAATTATCTTTGTTATCATTTTACCCGCTCGGGACGAGCAGTAACTAAGCTTGGGGATGCTTGATACGTCTCCGACGTATCGATAATTTCTTATGTTCTATGCCATATTATTGATGATACCTACATGTTTTATGCACACTTTATGTCATATTCGTGCATTTTCCGGAACTAACCTATTAACAAGATGCCGAAGTGCCAGCTCTCGTTTTCTGCTGTTTTTGGTTTCAGAAATCCTAGTAACGAAATATTCTCGGAATTGGACGAAACGAAGACCCAGGTTCCTATTTTCACCGGAAGCATCCGGAACACCCGGGAAGGACCGGAGGGGGGCACTGGGCCCCCAGACCATAGGCCGGCGCGGCCCAGGCCCTGGCCGCGCCGCCATATGGTGTGGCCACCCCTTCGACCCTCCTGCGCCGCCTCTTCGCCTATATAAAGCCTCCGTCGCGAAAACCCTGATACGGAAAAAATCACGATACGGAAAACCTTCCAGAGCCGCCGCCATCGCGAAGCCAAGATCTGGGGGACAGGAGTCTCTGTTCCGGCACCCTGCCGGAGCGGGGAAGTGCCCCCGGAAGGCTTCTCCATCGACACCGCTACCATCTCCACCGCCATCTTCATCACCGCTGCTGCTCCCATGAGGAGGGAGTAGTTCTCCATCGAGGCTCGGGGCTGTACCGGTAGCTATGTGGTTCATCTCTCTCCTATGTGCTTCAATACAATAATCTCATGAGCTGCCTTACATGATTGAGATTCATATGATGATGCTTGTAATCTAGATGTCATTATGCTAGTCAAGTGAGTTTTACTTATGTGATCTCCGGAGACTCCTTGTCCCACGTGTGTAAAGGTGACGAGTGTGTGCACCGTGTGGGTCTCTTAGGCTATATTTCACAGAATACTTATTCACTCGTTGAATGGCATAGTGAGGTGCTTATTTATATCTCTTTATGATTGCAATGTGTTTGTATCACAATTTATCTATGTGCTACTCTAGCAATGTTATTAAAGTAGTTTTATTCCTCCTGCACGTGTGCAAAGGTGACAGTGTGTGCACCGTGTTAGTACTTGGTTTATGCTATGATCATGATCTCTTGTAGATTGCGAAGTTAACTATTGCTATGATAATATTGATGTGATCTAGTGTGCATGCTATGTTAGTACTTGGTTTAGTCTTTTGATCTATCTTACACTAAAGGTTACTAAAATATGAGCATTATTGTGGAGCTTGTTAACTCCGGCATTGAGGGTTCGTGTAATCCTACGCAATGTGTTCATCATCCAACAAGAGTGTAGAGTATGCATTTATCTATTCTGTTATGTGATCAATGTTGAGAGTGTCCACTAGTGAAAGTCTAATCCCTAGGCCTTGTTCCTAAATATCGCTATCGCTGCTTGTTTATCGTTTTATCGCGTTACTACTGCTGCGTTACTACTGCTTGTTTACTCGTCCTGGGCAAAGCACTTTTCTCGGTGCCGTTGCTACTACTTATTCATACCACCTGTATTTCACTATCTCTTCGCCGAACTAGTGCACCTATTAGGTGTGTTGGGGACACAAGAGACTTCTTGCTTTGTGGTTGCAGGGTTGCATGAGAGGGATATCTTTGACCTCTTCCTCCCTGAGATCGATAAACCTTGGGTGATCCACTTAAGGGAAACTTGCTGCTGTTCTACAAACCTCTGCTCTTGGAGGCCCAACACTGTCTACAAGAATAGAAGCTCCCGTAGACATCACTTCCTGCGGTGTCCCGCCGATTCCGCTGGAAACTGACCGGATTTTTAACTAGGGGCACACTTTCCGTCGCTCAATAAATTCCGGGAAATTTTTTTATGTCTATGATACATCACTTTATGTGCTAAATGTTTTCCGTTTAGCGTGTTGGCGAACGGTGCACCAGCGCGTCCGGTACGGTCATTTCGCATCTCCCGAGGGGGCCATTTTGGTCAGATGGCAAACTGGATGTCATATTCGGATTCCTCTAATTTTTTAGGTTCAAATGATGATATGGATGTTATACTTAGATTCCTCTTATTTTTCTGATCGATTTAGACATATTATTTGTGGAATTTCGATTTTTCGATTTAAAGATATTAATTATTCCATATTAAATAGAAAAAACCAAAAAATAAAATTATTTTATTGTTATTTGAATTCAATATTATTATTCATTGTTACATATATATTTATTATTGTTTACTTAAGTAATTGTTTGGAATTCAACAATAAAGAGTTGTAATATCACGGTCCAAGGGTTGATAGGCTATTATTATCAGCAAGGTGTCAATTTTTTGAGGGAAGCTCATCCGAATGGAACCAAGAAGTTAAGCGTGCTGAGGTTAGAGTAGTGTGAGGATGGGTGACCGACTGGAAAGTTTAACTATGATTGTAATTTGGCCTAAGATTAAGTGTACTTAGAGTTAAAAGTGCACGAGTGAAAGATAAACAAGTAAAAAAAGAAGAAAATGGTGTAAAAATTTAAAATTTGAAAAAATCTAAAACTCTATTGCCGTCGGCATATAAAAATAGTATTTTTTTTGAATTTTTTTTGAAAAAAGGAAATTCGAATTTTTAAAATTTGTATGCCGACGGTTTTGCCGTCGGCGTAGCGTGCTACGCCGAGGGCCGGGCTACGCTGACAGCAATATTGTCTATGCCGAGGGAGGTAGACGCCGACGCCATACGTCGAGGGCTGCCGTTGGCGTAGCCTACGCCGAGGGCTGCCGGCCATCGGCGTATGCGTCCATTCCTGTAGTGATTTATCCTTCTGAACATTTCAATGATATCATTTCTATCACTTATTTTCTGGAGTCGGCTCCATTGCTTGAGGAATTGGACATAAGGTTTGTATCATCTTGCAAGAATGATGATGAACCTATAAGGAGGTTAGCACAGGATCAATTCGAATACAAATGTCCAAAGCGAGTTTGAGAGCTTGTGAATTCATGGGTCAAAAGGACCAACTAGAGATTACGATACACATTGTGGAGAATTTCCCTGCTCTCGAGGTTTTGATTATATATAGACCCAATATTGGGGGCATGTTCCAGCTACTATTGAACTAGTTATGGAAACCGAAACAAGAAGTCTATACCTTTCAAAGAGCCACAACATTTATTGTTGAGAAACTATTTTTTAGCAAAAACAAAGTTCGTTATTGTATAAGATTTTGTTTATGCATGGTTGTTAGAGCATAAGATATACTAACATTGCAACGTACATTATTCATTATTCATTTTAGTGATTGAGCTCAAAACAACAGCAGTTGTAGTGCTCACTTCTCGTGTAACTAGTACAATTGCCGACTGGTTGAGCCACAAATATTATATTACTCACTATGGGAAAAGGGTTCTTGCCGTGCTTCTCCGCTTTGCCGTATGTCCTAGTGGTGCAGAACACGGCAAAGCCAGTCTCTGCCATGCACAAAGCTGAAGGAGCACGGCAAAACACAGAAGCACGGCAAAGATGCCAAAAGGAACATGACAAAGCCCGTGAACACGGTAAAGGTTATAAAAAACACACGGCAAAGCTTCCGACACAGCAAAGACCAATAGAGAAACACGTCAAAGTCCATAAACATGGTGAAGCAAAGGACACGTGTCCCCAATGGCCTCCCCAGACGCCGCCGTCATAACGGGCATTCTTTGCCGTGTGTCCCTAATAGAGACACAACAAAGCCTGTACGACCACGTTGGCCTTTCTTCGTCCGCGCGTAGAAATTTTCCCGCCAAGTATTCCCGCGCGAAGCAACCTAGCCTACATAATTTTTGTGGAACATTTGCCGTGTGCAACTACCAGAGAACACGGCAAAGCCCATCTTTTCTGTGTGAAATTACAAGGGAACACGACAAAGAACCCCTCTTCTTTCCCGCCCTAAACTTTCCCGCCATTTCAGCGCTCGCCTCCCTATATTTACCCGTGTCTCAACAGCACCAACAGTTCTCCTCCAACACCACCACCAACAGTTCTCCTCCAAATACCACCACCGAAGCCTCCATTCTCCATTGCCATCGAGATGCCTCCTCATCGCCATGCCAACCATAGCTCCATGGGCTTCGTCGTTGTCCGCTTGCGGCCTGGGGGCCATTTCGCGGCTGAAATCTCCGTCGCCGGATTGCGTGTGTGGCTCGCACCTTCAACACTAGGGAGGAGGCTGCCCGCACATACAACATTGCGGCGTGGACGTTTCCCGGGCTGCGCCACCACATGAACTTCCTAGCGTCGTGTAAAGAGATTTTAAAAATAAGAACAACATATTTTAAAAATGGTAAAAAGAAAACAATGAAACTAAATGTTGGCGTCATGTTAGATACATCCAAATTAAGATAAATCTACGACAAGTTTCATAAGACGAAGGGAGTAGATGATCGAATGGATGGTTCCGCTTGATCTATAACATTGTGCAAAGAAAATAAGATAGCACCAGCTCTATCGTACTGACCATGCCACTCAATTAGTCACTTTTTTTTGATAACCAATACCACATATATTGATATTAGCAAATAGTACATGGTAGAGATACACACGAGCTGCCTACACCAATTACAAAATAAAATCTAAAAGAAACAAACAAATCTTCAAGATTTCAAACTCTTTCTTCTTTCATGATACAATCTTGTACGTTCTTAAAGGCAACCAATAATAAAAACCAAACCATAGACATGCATGTAGATACCACCGAAGGTTCTCGTAGATACCAATGAAGGTTCTCCAATAATTTTAATTTGAGCCGCAATGCCAAAGCTACGTGCATGCGCACAACCGTTAAAGTAGTCAATCAACATCGGCAAGAGTACCAACACTAGTATGCCAGGGAAAAATAACTGAACAGCCTGGTCGACGTCACTGGGGAGTCGGGAGTTCGAGACACCATTGTCGAAGACTTAGCAGCCGGGACAAATATTGTGAGGACAATCCTCCTCACGACAACCATGAGAAAAGATCCAAAATCGATATGGCGAAGCAAGATATGAAGATCTATACCTGGAGAACTGAGTTCTTCCAATACTGTCATTGATGCCGGTATGGAGATCTCGTTGTTGAGCGAAAGGCCGAAGAACACTTATTGTAGACGATGCAATCTCCATTGAAGAAGAGGCCAAGAAAAGGGCTACCAAAACCCTAACCTAATATAATGGAAAAACTAATTTTATTAGAACTCCACACATAGATCGGGTTCCCCACCCCTCCTGACAGGGGTAAGGCCGACCGGAGAAGGGGGAACCAATCTATAGGGAGGTGGAGGTGGAGCGGCAATCACACTCAATTAGTCACTTCTTAATCCTTGCCACAAATAGTGCAACTACTCAGCCATCTACGATGAAGGCATAAGTTAGAAGTTACTTTCATGCCTACTCGATACAATCTTAGGGCTACTTTGATTCATAGGATAGGAAAAATATAGGAATAGGAGAATCATAAAATTAGGATATCATGCCTAGTTGAATCCTATAGAAAGATGCGTATTTTATTGGACCGAAGGAATTTTTCCATGAGGTGTGACCTCATGTTTTTTTTCCTATAGGATTTGTACTATAAGATTCCTTTGACGTATCGTATGAATCAAACAACTAATGTAGGAAAAAAATCACATAGGATTTAAGTCCTACATAATTTTTACACAAATCCTATGAATCAAAGGAGCCATTATGGGTTTATTCACTTCCTGAGTTGTTAAAATCAGCTTTGCGGTATTTGTAAGATAGCAAGAAGTTCATGTAGGGAAAGGAGTAAATATTATGTGTTTATCCCGCATCTAAATTAACAAGTATACCTGGCAAAAAAATTAATTAAACTAAACCCTGGAAAAAGCAAGAAATAAATTGATTTGATTTGCGTAAGTAAATGTGAGTACTTTTTCCATCTCAAAAGAAGCTGCCCAAAATTTTCTAGATATGGATGTATCTGTAACTAAAATATATCTATATACTGTACATCCGTTTTAGATATAACTGAGCAACCTTTTTAGAGAAGGAGAAATTTTTAGTGGAATGATGATGCATGTAAAATGCATACATGAACTTTGCATTGTATTACTTATATTTCAACCATATTTACGTCATATAAGGGCTATATCTTTATTTTATATTTATTTTGGGAATATTTCACAATTTTCCTATTTTTCTGGAATTAACCATGCACTATCAGAAAACCCCCTTTTCTATATTTTGATGTTTTAGGGACTCAAACGACATCCAATTTACATGAGATTTTACGAGGATCAATGTTTGGAAGGAAGAAGGAGTATGAGCAAAGGAAGCGCAAAAAAGAAAGTCCGATGACCAAAAGGGGTAGGCCCATGCAACCAGATCCCTTGGCCGCGTGGGGTGCCCCATCCTAGCCCTCGAGCCTTCGATGCCGTCCGTTTTCATCTCTGTGCCTCCGTCTTGACCTAAAAACTTCTATACAAAATACTTCCCCAATGCCTTTCGGAAGGGAGCGCCGCAAAAACACAGAAACTCGAAAACAGAGACCTGAAGCTGCAGATTGGGAGGGGAAAACTCCAGCGGGGCGCTGCCGGCGTGGTCTCCACCTCCTCCAACGACTCCACCATCGTCACCATGATGAAGAGGGAGTAGTCCACCCCTGGACTATGGGTTTGTGGAAGTAACTTATGTATCTCTCCTCTCTTTGAGCTTCAGTAATTAGCACCGTATGAACTGCAAATAATAAGTGAGACACGCCAGGAGCTCGTCGACACACTTTTACTGGCTGAATGGCATTTGTATCCACCCCCTGTTTCAGTGGAGATGCCAAACTATCAGCCACAAAAAGGAATAAGAACGGGGAGAGTGGATCGCCTTGCCGAAGTCCGCGCGACGGTGCAAACGATGCCTGAAGGACTCCGTTAAATTTTACAGAGTATCTCACTGAGGTAACACATGTCATAATCCACTTTACCCAACAATGAGAGAAGCCCAACTTAATCATCATTTGCTCCAAGAAAACCCAATCCACCCGATCATATGCCTTCGATAGGTCCAATTTGTAAACACAAAAGCTTTTTTCCCGGATTATGTTCCTACTGAATATAATGCATGCATTCAAAGGTCAGGAGCGAATTTTCCGTGATGAGGCGACCAGGGACAAACGCACTTTGAGCTTCCGAGATAATATCATCCAACTGTGAGCGTAGCTTATTTACCAGACATTTTGAAAGCACCTTATAAATGACATTACAGAGACTTATAGGCCTAAACTGTGAGATCACCTCTAGTTCATCCACCTTGGGGATAAGAACAATGGAAGTATCATTTATTCCCTCAGGCATTACCCCGGTCCTAAAGAATTCTTTTACTGTAGCAATTATCTCTTCCTTCAAAACACCCCAATTACGCTGGAAAAACCTGGCTGGGAAACCATCAGGCCCCGGGGCTTTTAGGGGACCAATTTGGAAAAGAGCGTCTCCTATCTCCTTATCTGTGAACTCCGCACACAACTTTTCATTCATTTCTGCTGTAATCTTCCCTTCAAAAAGGTTAAGCACCGGCTCAGGATTAATGGTGGCATCTGCAGTGAACAAATCACGAAAATAATCAGTACCCATCTGCCCCAAAACCCTCTGGTCAGATTGAAAAACCCCTGTATCATCTTTTATTTTTTTCACTTTGTTTTTCCTTGCTCGCCACACTGCCTTATTATGGAAGAAACGGGTATTACGGTCGCCTTCACGTAGCCAGTCAACACGTGAATGATGCATCCACATCATCTCTTCACGATATAGCAGTTCATTCATCTTATCCGTCACCGCACGGATCTCCATACGATCTGCATTCATATGCATCAGTTTGTCCAGTTTATTTCTCGCACTCTCCAGCTCTCTGTTAATGAGCCGAACTTCTGTTTGCTTCACCTCTGCAGCTGTCCCATGACACATCCAAGCCCCTTCCGAATACCAGCAAGGTTTTCCTTCGGTCCAGCATCAGACCATGCATCCGCAACTCTCTCTGCCAGGCTCGGATCCCGTTCCCACATCACCTCATATTGCCGCCGAGCAGGCCTGGGGCCTTGGTGATCTTCCTTCACACACTCCAAAACGATCGGTGAGTGGTCAGAACATGGTGACACTTTATGCACAACCCTAGCCTCTGCGAAGATATTGCGCCAAGAATTATCCGCCACAGCTCTGTCCAACCGCACTTGCACATTTGCTCTCCCCTTCCTCTTGTTATCATATGTGAAAGCATAACCTGAAAATCCGAGATCGACCAATTCACACACCTCCAGAGCCTCTCGGAAGGCTAACATCTGACCTTCAGGACGAGGTGTATTTGACTGGTGCTCAAAGCTCCACATTGCTTCATTGAAATCGCCTAGGATACACCACGTGAGGTCAGATCGAGCTTTCAACTCTTGCAACTTTGCCCACATCAAATGTCTTTGGTCAGTTCTTGGTTCGCCATAGACATAGGTGAGACGCCACATTGGATGTTGTGAGGACATAGGAACATGCGCGTCAATGTATCTCTCAATCACTTCAAGGACGTCCACCTCTATCTGTTCACTCCAGAAAAGGGCTAGGCCACCACTCAGCCCATTACTATCAAATCCCTCAAAACCTCTTAAACCCAACCGAGCACGAAGTCGTCGCATTTTATCAGCTTTCTGTCTAGTTTCCGAGAGGAAGACGATCTTCGCATTTGTTGACTTTACCAGGCCAACAATTTCTCGAACTGTCGGTTTATTCCCCGCTCCCCGACAGTTCCAACCTAGACAATTCATTGCTCCTGACGGGGCGCATCGTGCGTCCCCGTCAGTTGACCAGCGGCCCCCGGGCTGGTTGCCTCCAAAACATATTCTTCTTCCATCCTCGCATCACCCAGATCACCTCCTGAACCAGCCCACACCTTACCCCTTTTCTGTGCCGAGCCTACACTAGGATTCTCATGCAGTATAAGAGCACGCCTGTCACCCTCCGAATCAGCTGAGTGAAGTCATCAAATCTCTTACCAAGAACCGAATTAACCTCTAGCCTATGTCAGCACTGTCTTCCGAAGCAACCCACGAACTCAGACCTCTCAGCGGTGGTATCATATCCGAGCTCCGTGGTGGCAGTGGACCATGCATCATCGCTATAGGGTGGACAAAAATAGCTTCGGTCGGTAATTTCTCCTGCACTTTCTCTACCACGGGCACAACAGCTTTCGAAGCTTCAAGGGCTTCCTCCCGCTGCATGTACATGCGCTCACAGAGCTCCGTCAATGTGTCCCTTGGGTACTGTACCTGCAAGGCACGCAACATCATCGATATGTCCATCTCATCTACCGGGGTTCTTGCTCCTGTTGAAACTACATTCATGTCCCTAGCAACCATAGGTTCTGGGACAGCAACTTCTACACGGTTGGTCCCTGATCTGATATTTGTTCTCACTTTAGGTTTACCCAATGTATCTGAATGACCAGTACTTGATGAGAAATCCAGTCCTCTCTTCACAGATAGCCCATCCATCGGTGGAGCAACCGCAGGCCTGTACTGGAACTTACGCATTGGTGAACATCGTAGACTTGCATCATAACCAAGTGAGGGAACGCCTAACCTCTTTTTCTCACAAACAGTATCATTATGCCCAATAAAGCCGCACCAGAAACAGAAATATGGCACCCTTTCATACCTCAAGATAAAGGTCGAATGTGTCTCAGGTTTACCTTTGACACCTGTGGTTAATTTGGTCTGCAGCCTTTTGTTTATTGGGATCTGAATTCGGACTCGCAAAAAATCTCTGAATTGTTTCCTAGTCGCATCAACATCAACTTCATCAACCTTGCTCAATCTGCTGCCCCACTTCCTCCCATTCTCCTCAGTTTGTTTATCCCAGGGCACATCATACATTTTCACCCATATTGGTAATGTTGTGAGGTCTGTCTCTGATGGCCTCTCAGATCCCTTCAAGGGTTGCACAAGGAATGCATCACCCAGGTGAGTCCAGGGACCTCCATCGACTACAAAATCATAACCCCCCTCTGAATTCAAAGTAACAATGAACCACTTAGGCTTTATTGGAGCAAACGTCGCCCCTTTCCTCAACCTCCAGACCTTTGTGAAGTGTGTTTTCAGAGTTTCTGCTGACGGAGAAGCTTGTCCAACATATCTTGCCATCAACCTCCAGGGCACCAGAGGCTGCACTGGAGTCTCCTCTGGTTCCTCCTCCACAAAAACGTCATCCTCCATATCAACCTCTCCCACCAGCAGATCTTCCTCGTCTGCTCCAAGGCCCTCCATAGCCGGTGGGTGCCAATTGCTAGAGCTTACCTCTTCCACAACGTAGTGATCAGACCCTCTCGATCCTCCCTCAAGCAACAGCGGACGCCCGACGCCTATTAGCCGACTTCGGGCGGGTAGGATCCTCACCGGATCCCCCATAATCGCCCCCATCGTTCGCCGACGCCATCGCTGTACCCGTGGGAAAAGAAGATGTGGATTGATCAAACAATGGATTGGTGAACAAAGCAGATTTGATCTGGGCGAAGCCTGGCGGCTCCCCCTTTATAAAACCCTCCTGTCGATCGTATTCCTTCCGGGCTTCCCCTTCCCAACGCGGTAGATCGATACCAACACGGACGCCTGGTTTCCTAGCCTTCGACTCCAACTCCAAACCCTCAGATCCTCTCATACTCGGAGATGCTCCCGGTCACGGCAGAGTGGCGGCGCAGTCGCCTGCAAGTGGCCAGCCCTAACCCTAAGACACGTAGCTAAAACCGTCATATCCCCTCCGTTTTCAAAACTCGTCTGCTAAAACCTAGGCAAGCGCTTGCTGGCAAGATCGATGGGGGAAAATCTGACTCGTCGTCCCGGGCGGGTCTTGGATGATGCACGCAGAGCAGGATTAGCGACCGTGCTGATCACCTGCCGGTGCAACCCCAGCCTGATCTGCCATTGCAGACCACCTCGTGCCAACAAAGAAACCACGTCTGGATTAGCCCAACCAGCCGATGCACCCAGCGGCGGCCGACAGAAGCAAAGACACCCGTTCGAAAACCTTCCGGCGGAGCTGCTGCCCACGATCCTGTCACATCTAGATGTGAAGCAGGCGGCACGGACCAGCGTCCTATCGAACGCGTGGAGGCACACCTGGAAGCAGTCCCCCAAGCTGACCCTCGACATCGTAGCGATGTGCGGTGACGGAGGATACAGGCACAACTACCTCAAGCCCGTCGGCGAGGAGCTGTACCGGCGACGCTACGTGCAGAGATTCATCGACACCGTCGACGAGGTACTGCGCCAGCGCCGCGGCGGTGGCGGTGCGGTCGAGCAGCTGGAGCTCAGGTTCGACGAGTGCCACCTTCGACCGGTTTCAAGCCGTCTCTACGGCTGGATACGTTTCGCCGTCTCGTCGCGGGCCAAGAGCGTGAGACTTCACGTGTCGGAAGCACCTGGGGTCGTGTATGGCCGTGATCGGTACGAGCTTCCTCTGCAGCTGCTCGACGCCGGAGGTGGCGTGTCAAAGCTGGAGCACATCAGCCTTTCGTTCGTGTCGCTCAAAGTACCTGTCCACGCAAAGTCTATCAGTTTTCCAAATCTCAATAGTCTTGTCCTGCGCTTGGCGACCGTGTCTACGAGTGATCTGCAGCATATGCTGTCAAACTGCCCTAATCTCGAGCGGCTGGATATGCACAAGGTTTATCTGGACGATCAACTCACGGTGCATCGGCCCTTGCCACGGCTGCTGTACCTGCGCTTGGTTGATTGCAGGACAACAATGATAGAGCTCCATGCGAACAGCCTCACAACCTTCGTATTCAGGGGGCATTCGGCTCCTACCATCATCAACCTCGGCGGAACTTCAGGACTGTGCAACGTTAATATTCAGTGTTTCAGGTTAACGCTACAACAGTCTGTCAGCTCATTGCCCAATTCGTTCCCGGAGGTGCAACGACTGTGCCTCTGCTGCACTTTTACACTGCCGACGCTTCGCTCGCCAGTTGGGAACACCCCCAGGTTTCCTCATCTGAGGTATTTACAGCTGCTATCCTGTATTTACCCTGCTGAACTTTCCAATGGTATCCTTCCTATCGCGTATTTTCTGGAGTCTGCTCCGTTGCTTGAGGAATTAGACATAAAGTTCGTATCATCCTGCAAGAACGGTGGTGAAGGACCTCTAAGGACGTCAGCACAGGGTCAGTTCGAATACAAGCATCTAAAGAGATTGAGAGCTCGTGAGTTCACAGGTCAAAAGGATCAACTAGAGATTATGATGCACATTGTGGAAAATGCCCCTGCGCTCGAGATTTTGACTATAGACCCAATAATGGAACATGTTCCAGCTACTATTGATCAAGTTATGGAAGCTGAAACAAGAAGTCTAACAGATATCCGTCGTAGAGCCACAACATTCATTGGTGAGAAACTTCTAGCAAAGACAAAATTTGTTGTTGTATGAGATTTTTGTTATGTCATTGGACGCTAGTGCAAGAGACATCACTAATAATGAAACACCCAATATTTTATTTGATAATCAAGCTTACGACAGTAGTACTATATATGCTATTGTTCAGTGGCGAAGAATGAAAAGATTTGTACTTGAGTGGGGTCAGATGAACTCTAATTTCAGGGACGAAGGCATGACATCCTTTCCTTTTTTTTTTGAGCAACCGGCACGAGCACTGTCTTTTCATTAAGCAAGGGGGAGAAACCATCCAAACTGTACAAAAGAGGGCATATTTAGATTAAGGTGGAAATATGCCCTAGAAAACCACGAAAAGGAACCCAAAAGAAAAACAGATGGGGAAACAAACTAGTCAGGTTCACCGGGATGGCCGGCCCGAAGCCGTTTATGGCACGATCCCTCTGAAGGACGTCTTCCCTCGTGATATCCGCAACCTCTAGATAGGTTAGCCGACGCCCAGCGAAGATGCGTCTGTTTCGTTCCTTCCAAGCATTCCATAGAACATAGAGGAAACGGCCGCTGATGTGTTTCTGTTCTTTATTAGCCTTTTCGGAGATCAAAGCGTCCCACCACTCCGAGATAGAATGGTAGTCGTGGCGAATGTCAAAGCTTCCATCATTGTCCCAGGACTTCATCCGGTTCCAAATGGCCATGGTGAAGGGGCAATCTTTGCAGAGGTGGTTGGCTGTTTTGGGCGCTCGTAGACATAATGGACATAGTGGATCATGTGACCATCCCCTAATGGCGAGCATATCCACTGTGAGCAGCTTTCCATGAAGGGAAAGCTAGCCAAAAAGTTTGTACTTCAGCTCGGCGTGGGCAGCTCAGATTTTCGTGGCGAGGAATCTAGCATGACCGCCGAAGAACTGAGCCTTTCCGTTGCTGTCTCGTGGGCGTCGAGATTCTTTTTTCAAGCTAAGACAATGAGGTATAGATTCTGACTGTTACTGAGCATGTAACGTAAACATGAACGAAAGTTGGGTCGTGATTTGTTGTTGTCTGAATCTTGAATAATATACCCCGCGCGTTGCAGTGGTATGATATGCAATACATTTCATAAAGTGATATGGAAAACATGCGGATGCCCAATAAAATATTTTTAACATACTATTAAAAATATGGAAACGTTAATAGAGAAGTTACTCCCAAAAACGATGGATAACGATAAGAAATGTACCAACATAAAGAAGATGATGGTATAAATAAGTGCTAGCTAATCATTTACATGCACCACATTATTCTACTTCGTTACCTGTTTGGATATCAAGTGTTGTGTAAATATGAGCACAACATAGTTTGTGCAGCGATACCTCGTCATAGCAAAACTATATCCTAGAGAACAACTTTGCTTGACGTTTATATATAAACTTAAAAACACATAAATCATATATAGAAGATCAATGGCAGAGACAATGGTAGAACAAAGTTCTTTCTTGGCTAGACTGGTAGAAGAAGAACTTATTGCTAATTCGGATCAACTTCGGTCAGCTGCACTGCAAATGCAAAAAAAATGTCCTTCCCCATTATAATTGCAAAAGGAAAGGAACCTCTTTTAAGTGTAAATTATTGGTTTTGATCTTCTGCACGTTAATTTTGGAGAAAAATAAAAGGAGGGAATCAGATTTGGTACCTGCTGAAGTGAACGGTCAAAAGGTATGTGTTTTATGTAGGAAAGCAGCACCCTATAGCTGATGATTTTCTTTCTCCGATATTACCAGGAGGTATAGTATCTGAATTAACTTAACATAAAAAAAACCACAAAGGAGACACCAAACTGTCGTGTCAATTTCTATTATGTTCCAGTTCACAAAATAAAACTATGCTTTATGTAGGAAAGCAGCGGAGCAGGTATGTGCCGCAGAACTATTACTGCAGGTAGTAGAGAGCTTACCTTTTTTCATCTAGCCCACCTTGGAGTTTTAGTTGAAATTTATGTATTTCAGGCAACAACAGGCAAAGCATCTTGTCGAATCTGAGATTTGCTAGGAAAATACTGGGAATAATTTTGTCTTGTTTCTTTCTCTGCAACTGCACTTCTTAAATATGTTAAAACTCTAGCCAAGCAAAAGTGAAAGATAAAAGGAGCAAAGAGGCCTGAGGTCCAAACGAAAAAGTAATAATAGGATACCAATAGAGGTCATGAAGGTCTGGATTGATAGGAACAGAAGCACAAAAAAAAGCATTGGAGAACGTACCAAGAAAAATCTGCTTGTAGTTTTGATCCGTGTTATTGACGCCTTCAGAAAGAACTTTATACCTCAATAAAAGATATTGAGTGTACATTGCAGGCACGAAGAGGAGGAATGAGGCATGGGGATAATCTGAGTGGCATGTAGAGTCCTGACAGAAATTAAACAGCTGAGGATGACCAGTTCACATTCTGCAGTCCATGCCGCTGCAAGGAAGCTTTCAAACGCGATGACTCATTACGCAGTCGGCAGTTCTGCACAGAGAGTTCATGATGGTAGGCCAAGCAGCTCTCCCTCAACATGGCGATCTGGTCCTGACTGTTGATGTTCAGCACAGTTTACAGCTGGGAGGATAAATGACCATACATAGGGAAATCATAGGTTGGCCGGAGTGGAGATGGAAGGCCAGGCGTTCTCATGAAGGGGCATTCGAGAAGGACTGCAGGAAGACGGAAGGTGCGGGGATAGAACGTTCAGGAAACATAGGGGTCACGGTTTGTGCCAACCGAACAGTCCAGAGAAGTTCAGCAGAACAGAGACGAAACAGCAAAATAACGTGGGATGCATTGAAAATTAATTTGTTGCTAATAGCAAATGAAAAAAAAGTGATGACGTGGAGTTGCATGGGCTGGAAAATTGTGGACCAAAGTGGGACCTGATGATGTGGATAGGCTGCATGTCAAGAGAAATAGCTTAGTGGGGATGAACGTCTTAGTTATATAGGATCCCTCTGTTTTTTCTTGTTTACTGGAGTATATGCTAATGATGCATGCATGCTAGTGGAAGCGAAGATGGATTATTCAGTGTATTTTTCCCCTGTGCAGATGCTGTTCTCTGTTATACTCTAAAGTCTAAATACGAGTTATTTACTGCATGATTGGTGGTCTAAAATCTTTACTATCTATACCAATATAAAAAGGCACAGAAGGGGCAGATCCAACAAATCACAGCCATCGAAATAATATCTAAGGGTCCAGATACATCCCGTCATTCGCGCTAAAACAAGACTGGGACGGACAACTCCAATGGCTAATCGCACAACCGTTCCGCTAATCATTTTCTCCAAACCGCTTCCGCCGCCGCACACGACCCTGCCCGCCGCCGCCCGCCGCCATCCCGTCGCGTTGAACAGCCTGCCCACCGCCGCCCCCGTGCACGCGAGGCAGACATTCTGCGGGCCGCCACGCGAGACCGCCTGCGCTGCACGCGAGGCCGCCTCGGCTGCACCTATCGGCCGACATCACCCTCCCATGTGCACACCCACGGACAGGAACGCCATTTATGCCCAGCCCTAATCTCCTCAAACTCCTCGGAGTAGGGGATGACCACCAACGATGCCGCAAAGGACGGAGTCGCCACAGCTTAGTACGACCTCCGTGGCTGCGTCCCTGGCTGAGACTCCCGAAACACGGCCATCCAGTACAGGTTGATGTCAAACAGTCATAATTATCAAACAGTCATAATTATCACCAATCGTATCACTAGCATCTAATTAAGTGCTAATCCGGTTGTATCAAAGCATTTCTTTTCTCTGACCTTTTAATTATAGCAGCGCATGTCAATGAACTGGAGATGGGAAACAAGGTGGAGATGGAAAACAAGGAATAGGGAGAACAGAACTATTAGTCTGATACTCTGATGTAAGGTCCATCAGGTTGCCATCTGATTGTAACGACAACAGAGTAGGATTTACGTTTGTAAGTACCCATCACAATGAAAGTGCATGAGGCATGAAAATTCAAGATCTTGTTTTCTCCTGCTCATATTACTCCTTTTCCTTTTCCAGCTTTTTGTTCGGAATCAACATTCAGTACAGCCAGCTGACGTATACTGCTTGGGTGGGTTCATTCAGATGATCACAGAGAGGTGTCATTTTGAGCATTATTCTTTTCTTGCCAATGAAGATTAGCATGTTTTTCACATGCTCTATGATGTCCCGAGTAAGAGTGTCAATCATTGTTACCTTTCAAAAATAGTTCAGATCATCTAATGTAATATGCAACCTTGCCTTTTACTGATCGTTTAGCAGAAAGCATATTCTGTATTATGATCCTGCAATCTATTATGATAGCTATTTAGACAGCCATACTTCAGTTTTACTATGTGCAATAATTGGAGGTATTGTATTTCCTTTAAAATATTGGTCCATGTGCTCGATGTAATGCCTAGCTAGGTGCTCTCCGGTCATGCAGGGAAAGCAGAACGATGGAAACTGGAGATCGGTGGCATCAGCAGCGAACTCCTCATATTACGATGTAATTTCAGGTACGCTTGGTACATATTGTTGTGACACATGTTAGAAAAATCTTAGGTTCTGTTTGTGATATACTCACATAGGTGGTCAGCTTCTCAAGGCCATTGCACTGAAATGTTGAAACTTCAGTCTCTGGAGAAAAATCGCATGATATCTATCGTTGATATGAAATCATAGATATTAGTGAAGGTACGTATGAACAAAATCCGAATTGCTCCTCCTGTTTACACGAGCTCGGTACCCTAGCATAGTTTGTGCTCAATTGTTCTTATAGCTAAATATGTAAATACTCTTCAATCAAAATAAAAAACTGAACACTGGTTTCCAGATTCTGTATCTTGTAATTGTTTTTTTTTGGGAGTCAAGTAATAACGGAAAGTTATGCTTTGAACCTCCAGTTTCCCCTTCAAATTTCAGTCTTTGTTCATGTAGGTTGTGATGTATTTTCGGAAAAGCTTGGTCGATGTTGTATAGGGTTGTATACTTTCATACGGTATGCAACAAAATTGCCCATGAGTCTAGCTTGGTATCGATCAGACACAAACCCCAGTTAATCTATATTTATGGACGGAATCGCCGATGCTCCATTCAGGAGGAAGAAGACAGTCGTTATACAATTTTGTATGACGTGGATTTAGTTACATATATTGTTATACATAACGTGCATGTGCACGTGCTTGACTACTAGTAAAATTGAAAAGAGAGTGAGGTTCGTTGCGCCATTTTTTTATTTAGGCCCCTCAAAAATTTGCTATTCAACTCGCACTACACCACGTCGTCCTAGGGGAGGAGTGCATCAGAGTGCGGAGCCGCGAGCGGTGGTGCTTCACGCAGACCGGCGGACGCGGACGACGGGCGGCTCGACTGCTACATGGTAAGAGCATCTCCAGCCGCGTCCTCCAAACCGTTACCCAAAGCGCGCCGGATTGAGCGTTTGGGGGACGTGTTTTGTTCGTGCCGCCTTTGGGGGACGTCGCTCCCCAGCCGCGTCCCCCAAACACCGGCCCCAAATGAATATTGGTGCACGAAAATAAAAGTTTTCATTCAATTTTGATTATATATTACAAAGTTTGAATGAAAACGGCTAGATTTCATCTAAACCTAGACTACTGACCGCCCAGCGGTGCGTTCGACGGCCCCGCCCCGTCGTCGCCTCCCCTACGCCGCAGCTCCTCCTGCGCGTGCCTCCTCTCATTGCGTTCGGCGGTGGCCAGACGGTGCCGCTCCCGCCGCGCGTCCTCCTCCACCCTCCCCTGCTGGGCCGCCTGGAGGGAGAGCTCGACGGCGCGACGAATCTGCGCCTCTTCGCGGGCACGGGCGTCGTCCTGGAGCTTCTTCTCCGACTCGAAGGACTCGACGAGCGCGCGTTGCTGATCGGCCGTCTCGTCCGGGTGCGGCCCGTCGTCGTCGGACCACTCGAACTCGTCGTCGTTGTCGTCCTCCACCTCGGTCTCCTCCACCTCGGCCTCCTCCTCCTCCATTGGCGCCTCCTCCTCCACATCTGTTGGCGCCTCCATCATCGCCGCTGCCAACACGGCGTCCTCCGCCGCCAACTGGTCCGCCCGCCTCCCCCAGATCGCCCTTAGCGCCGCCTCCCGCTGATGACGCTCCTCCACCGCCAGCTGATGCTGGCGCTCGAACGACTCCCGCCGCCAGCGCTCGATCGCCTCCCGCCGTTCACGGTACAACGCCTCCCGCTCACCGCGCTGGCGCTCCTCAACCCACCGCTGCTCCATCTCCGCCCGGTACCGGCACCGTCGCGCCTCCTGTCTCGTCGAGGCGTCAGACGCCGCAACGGTGGCGTCCTGCTGCTCCTGCCACGCTGCTGCCGCCGCGGCCTCGCCAGCAGCGGGGCCATGGGCGCAGAACGCCGCCAGATCCGCCGCCTGCGCCGCCTCCCGCTGCTGGCGGGCCTGCTGCTGCATTGCCTCCCGCCGCTGCTGACGGTGTGCACGCCATCGCTCTTCCCGGGCCGCTGCTGAGGGGTCGGTGTCGACCTGCGTTTCCGGGCCTGCAAGTGGAGGGGACGGCGGTGGAGGGAAGTGGCCAGCGCCGGGGCGGTTCGCCATTGCTACTGGTGGTGGAGGAGACGGCGGTGGAGCGACGAGGGTTGTGTTTGTTGCCGGCGGGGTGTGGTGGCTACCATTGAGCCGGGATGCCTTTTATAGACGCCGGCGTCGGGAAGAAAGCGCGGGAACAAGCGAGAAGAGGCGGGAAGAAAGCGCGGGAACGGGCGGTGGCGTGCGCACGCCGGCGACGCGTCTCGTCGGCGCAACGAGACGTCTCGCCTGCCCCTCCGTCGCCATTAAGGCAAAGATGCCGCCGTGTGTCACTGCGCGCGAATAACTTCCGTCGCGAGGTAGGCGACGGTTAGGTTAAAATTAACTGTGCCGCTGACGTGTCGGTCCCGCCACTCCCCGCCTCGCTTTTCGTTGTGTCCGGCATGCCCGGTGCGTCCCCTGTGGGACGGGGACGGGCTCGGGGCGCCGGACACCGAATTAGGGCGCGCCGGACAAAAAAGGGCTTTGGGGGACGCGGCTGAAACGCATTTTCTGTCCGGCGCGCCCCAAATCGCTTTGGGAGACGCTTTGGGGGACGCGGCTGGAGATGCTCTAACAAGGTGCGAGGGAGGAGCTCAAGCTACGGGTAGACCGTCCTGGTCGTGGCCAGCAGATGGCAGCGGAGGAAGTCCCGGACAGGCCAGATGCACTAGGACGCCGCACACCAGGGGAGTGAAGAGGCAGAGCGGCGGGCGGTCGATCTAGGGAGGATATGCAGCACAGTGCGTGATTGAACGAGCGTTCGGTCTGGATGGCTTGCTCGGCTGGGCCTCTAGGCTGGCTGGTGCAGTGGAGATCCCCTTCTTTTCTCCTTCAAAACACTTTTTTTTTCTATTTTAGTATTTTGTATTTTTAGATATATCCATGATGTACATAAAAATAATTCATACTAGGTGTTCAGTTTTATTTCTATTTCGAGAGTTTCATCTACTAAATCTATAGTAGAAACTAAAATATTTCAAATCGTACAAACCAAAATTAATCGTGAAATATAAGATATCTAAAGAGCTGAAATTACATAATCTCAATTTCGAGGTTCGTGAGAACATATTAAATTAGCTTACAACCATTGTATCGCATTGGCACCTTGCGTGTCAAATACGGACGGTGAAAAGAATACCCATGTTGTGGCCTAGCTCCATATCCCACATCCCACGTGCGAATTGAATTGATCGTTGTGTGAACCGGGTTGACCGATCGACAATTGAAACAATCTCATTGTGCGAGATAAAGGTCAACATGCCAGTGGTTATCAACAAAAATGAAGACAAACGCGGTGACGCCACCGGTCAGAAGAACTAATTCTCATCAAATGGTGTTGTATTATATTTTGGCAACAATAATTTATTATGTATTGATCCGTTGCAACGCACGGGCAATGTCTGTACAAAATCTGCAAAGAATCGTATGCTCTTCTCTTCATTGAATACGAGTGATTTGCTGCATGATTTCCTTTCTTTCCCCAAGTCTCCTATGATCTTATCTTCATTGAACATTGTATAAAATCCGGAAAGAATTTAGTCTAGCCTAATCAGAAACGGAAAGAGCTTTTCTACAAGAAGTCCCTAAGTTTATTCCGTAGAACCCTTCTATAAGTGTATCATTGTTGGGCCTAGATTAGACTATTAGACCGTGGCCTGTGAATATGAGCTACAAAGTTCGGAACGAACAGAGCCGTGATCGATTGGCAGGATTAGCCAGACACTGCTACCGTTCGTGTCCATCGACCTGATCTCGTTTCGTGGCGAGAACAGCTGAAAAGTGAAAACATCGATGGGGAACAACAATGCTACTGGTCGTCCCCGACGGATCTTGGACGATGCACGCCGAGAAGGAGTAGCCACCGTGCTGATCACCTGCCGCTGCAACCGCAGCCTGGTCTGCCATTGCAAACCACCACGCTCCAAAGAAGAAATCACACCGGGAGCCGAACCATGCGATGCACCCAGCGGCGGCCGGCGGAAGCCGACCCGCAGCAGAACAACCAGAAGAGTCCCGATCGGAAACCTTCCAGAGGAGCTGCTGCCCACGATCCTGTCGAAGCTGGACGCGAAGCAGGCCGCGAGGACCAGCGTCCTGTCGAGCGCGTGGGAGCACGCCTGGAAGCACTCTCCCAGGCTAACCCTCGACATCTTCGCCATATGCGGCGCCGCATACAGGCTCATGCTGTACCCCGAGCGATACGTGCAGAGGTTCGTTGACATGGCCGACGCGATACTGCGGCAGCGCCGGGGCAGCGTGGTCGAGCAGCTCGAGATCAGGGTCGACAAGGCCGCCGTTCAGCTTGTATCTCGCCGTCTGGATGACTGGGTTCGCTTCGCGGCGGCGGCCCGGGCCAAGAGCTTGACGCTTCACGTGTCGTCGAGAACGCCTCGCTTGATGCGCCCTAGTGATTTGTACGCTCTACCCTTGCAGCTGCTCGACGACGGAGGTGTGTCCAGCCTGCAGCATATCCACCTTTCCTGTGTATCGCTCAAGCTGCCTTCCCCTTCCTTTCCGAAACTGAAGAGACTGGGTCTGTGCTATGCACGCGTGTCCGCAGCTGATTTCGGAGATATGCTGTCAAATTGCCCTAATCTGGAGTGGCTGGATCTCTATTGTGTCTATCTCAACGATGAACTCAAAGTGGACACGCCCTTCTCCAGGCTGCGGTACCTGCGTTTGGCTGCTTGCAGCGTGACCCAGATAAAGCTCACTGCCACCAACCTCGCAACTTTCATATTCCTGGGGCGTTCGTTACCTTCCATCGACCTTGGCGAAACGCCACGACTCTGCGATGTTAACGTCTACTGTCACGAAATAACAATGGAGCATGCTCTTAGTTCATTGTCCGATGCGTTCCCGATGGTGCAACGTCTGTCGTTCCACTCTATTGTTATACAGCTGGAGTTTCCCTGGCGACTCGAGAACGCCTCCAGGTTTCCCCACCTCAGGCATCTCCAGCTAATCTTCGATGTCCGCACTATGCACTCCGACGATATCCTCTCTGTTGTGCGTTTTCTCGAGGCTGCCCCGTTGCTCGAGGAATTGGACATTGTGCTCGCACTATGCCGCGAGAATGGTGGGGAAGGGCATCTCAGGAGATTACCACATGGACAATTGAAATACAAGTGCTTGAAGAGCTTGAGGGTTTATTCATTCAGAGGTCAAAAGAGTCAAGTAGATCTTTTGGTACACATCGTGGAAAATGCTCCTGCTCTGCAGATTTTGACCATAGACTCAAGTAGGCCACACGTTCCAGAAGAGACTTATCGAGTTACCGAAGATGAGAAAGGAATACTCTCTAAGATCCGTCATATGGCAGCAACATGCATCGGTAGTAAACTTTCAGCCAAGACAAAGTTTATTGTCGAATGAGATTTTATATGTATGGTTTGTTAGGACAATATGCTTGATGTATTACCAGGGGCCAAAGATCACAATATATAGTACATGTACAGGTGCACATATGCAGAAAGCCCCCTAACATATGGAGAAACTACAATAGACAGATATATACATCTAACACCCCCCCCCCCTCAAACTCATGGTGGATCCACAACACTGAGTTTGCAGAGTAAGAAATCATGCTGCGCTCGAGTCTGTGCCTTCGTAAAGAAATCCGCCAACTGCAAATCTGAAGACACATAATGAACCGCAACAACATCATCCTGTACCTGTGCACATGTGTAAAAAGCATCAACACCGATATGCTTGGTCAGCTCATGCTTGACCGGATCACGTGCAATACTGATAGCACATGTACTATCAGACAAAAGTGGAGTGGGTGTCGTAACAGAGACCCCAAAATCTGCAAGCAACCACCGTAACCAAGTCACCTCAGCAATCAACAAAGCCATAGCCCGCAACTCAGCCTCAACACTCGAACGGGAAACTGCGACCTGTTTCTTCGTCTTCCAAGCAACAAGCGAACCACCAAGAAACACACAGTAAGCAAAAAGCGAACGATGATCCGTAGGATCACTCGCCCATGTAGCATCCGAATAGCACTGGAGCTGGAGAGAGCTGGAACGGGGAAAGAAAAGGCGACGAGTGATCGTGCCACGAAGATAACGAAGAACACGGAGGAGATGACTATAGTGAACAGTGGTAGGAGCTGAGACAAACCGACTCAGAATATGAACAGGATAAGAAATATCAGGACGAGTGACAGCAAGATAAACAAGACTCCCAACAAGATGGCGATAACGGGTGGGATCAGGAAGAGGATCACCATCAGTAGGACGAAGCTTAACATTAAGCTCCATAGGAGTATTGACTGTGCGCTCATCCCCAAGAGCAGCACGAGCAAGAAGATCCTGAATGTACTTTTCCTGAGAGATAGAAAAGCCATCAGAAGTTGAGGAAACCTCAATGCCAAGAAAATAGCGAAGAGGACCAAGATCAGTCATAAGAAACTGATCACGAAGACGAGCCTTGACGAAGGCAATATACTCAGGATCATCACCGGTAATGATCATATCATCAACATAGAGAAGAAGAAGAGTACGTCCACGAGGAGAAGTGTGAACGAAAAGTGCTGGATCATGAAGACTAGGAGAGAAACCAGCAGCAGTCACGACAGAGGCGAAGCGCTCAAACCAGGCACAAGGGGCCTGCTTGAGACCATAGAGAGAACGTCGAATACGACAAACCATCCCATCGGGAACAGAATACCCAGGAGGAGGCTGCATGTAAACCTCCTCACTCAACTCGCCATTAAGAAAAGCATTCTGAACATCAAGCTGGGAGACAGACCAGCGGCGAACAGAAGCAACATCAAGAAGGGTACGCACAGTAGTCATATAAGCCACAGGGGCAAAAGTCTCATCATAGTCACGGCCGTGCTCCTGCTGAAAACCACGAGCCGCAAGACGCGCGTTATAGCGCTCAAGAGATCCATCAGAGCGAGTCTTAATTTTATAGACCCACTTACACATGATGGGACGAACACCAGAAGGGGGAGAAACAAGATCCCAAGTGCCAGTGTGCTCAAGCGCAGCGATCTCCTCAGCCATGGCAAGCTGCCATTCAGGATGACGCTCGGCATCCCGATAAGAAGTCGGCTCGGAAACGACAGAGAGACCATACTGACTAGGGGAGTAATGAACTGGAGCACGACGCTGAGTCGCTGACGAACAGGCCGGGAAGAGGGAAGCTCATCTGCAGAAGACAAGTCATCAGAAGAAGAGGAAGAAGGGACATCATAGGAAGGAGCCGAAGCCGGAGAACAAGGAGTACTAGGTGGACTAGACGAACGAGAGGATGGCGCCGAAGGGGGCGCATCAGAAGTAGGAGGGAGGGGAGGAGGGACAGCAGGGGGTGCATCCGGAAAAAGAAGAAAAGAGATATCATGGACCGGGTAAGTACCCGAGGTGGGGCGAGGATAGAAGGGATGTGTCTCATCAAATGTGACTTCACGAGAGATGCGCATCCGACGACCAACGGGGTCCCAACAGCGATAGCCCTTATGCTCATCACTGTATCCGAGAAAAACACACTCAACAGACTGAGCGGTCAGTTTGGTGCGTTCGCGAGGAGGCAGAAGGACATAGCGGACGCAACCAAATGAACGGAGAGTCGAGTAGTCCGGAGAAACACCGGAGAGACGCTCGAGAGGAATGCCACCCTGTAGAGCAGCGGAAGGCTGAATGTTAATGAGGTGGGCCGACGTAGCGACAGCCTCAGCCCGAAATGTGGCGGAAGAGAAGAGGCAATCATCATAGCACGGGTGGTCTCAAGAAGATGACGATGCTTACGCTCGGCGACACCATTTTGAGCATGCGCACCGGGACAAGAAAACTGAGCGAGGGTGCCCTCCTCAGCAAGGACACCACGAAGGTGCTAAGAGATATACTCACCAGTAGAATCAGCACGGAACACGCGAATGGGTGAGGAATACTGAGTGCGGACCATGGCCGCAAAACGAAGATAAATAGAGAGCACCTCACTGCGAGAGCGCATGAAAAACACCCAGGTGTACCGTGAAAAATCATCAATGAATAAGATATAGTATCGACAGCCCCCTTTCGAAGCGAAGGGAGCCGGACCCCAAACATCTGAATGGACTAAATCGAACGGTCGCTGAGAGACAGACACACTAGTAGGATAGGGAAGCTGAATCTGTTTGCCTAACCTACAACCCCGACGAGTGTAACGACCCATCTCCGAGAGACAGACCCCGGACGGCCACGATGAACCAAAGACGACAGGCGAGAGTCACAAAGGTGACCAAGACGATGATGCCACCGCTGAAAAGAGCCGGTGACAGAGGCAACAACCGAGAGGAGAACTGGCGGATGAAGTGGCAGCGGAAGGAACACGAAGCCGTCTAACTCCCAAAGCCCCGCAGACTGACGGCTACGAGGGCCAGCTCCAACCAGGGCCTGTGTGCGACGATCCTGAACCGAACAAGACTCAGCGTCAAGAATGACGCGACAACCAGAATCGGTGAGCTGGCTAGCAGAGAAAAGGTTCATCTGAAGGCGAGGAACATGAGAAACATCAGGGACAGAGAAAGAGGGAGTAGAAAGGGTGCCTGTACCAGAAACATGAATAGAGGTACCATCAGCCGTGACAACACGGACAGGAGAAATAAGAGACCGAAGAGCAGACATAATAGAAGACTCAGAGATCATATGAAAGGAAGCTCCAGAATCCAGATACCACGGGGACATACCTGACTGTGTAGAGAGTGGTGGTCGCCCAGTGCCAGAAGAGCCAGTCACAGAACCAGCAGCGCCCGACGAGGAAGAGTCTGGAGTAGCGAGCAGACCACGAAGACCCCTGAGAATGTCCTGATCAGAGAGTGCAACTGCAGAAGATCTCGAAGAGCCAGCCTGCTGACGATCCTGGAACTGCTGACGTAAACTGGGATCCCGCGTCCAGCAGGTGGAGGAAGTGTGGCCAACCTTGCCACAGTAGGTGCAATGAGGACGAGGGCGGAGACTCGGACCGTGAGGCTGCTGACGTAAACTGGAATCCAAAGCATCAAGCAGGCAGTGAAGCTGCGCTATCTCATGCGCAGAGAGGGGCGCAACTGGAGAGGTCGATGTACAATCAGGTGCCGACGAGGAGCTAGCACGCACACGCACAGAGGCCACCAAAGGGACGGAGAGAAACATGCCGATGAAGACAGAGTCGGCAAAGCGCGGTCATAACCACGTGAAGAGGCCGCGAAAGTCGATGGAGAGCGGCAGGCCGACGCAGACGGAGTCGACGAAGCGCGGCCATAACCGCGGGAAGCGCCCGCAAAAGTCGATGTAGAGCGACGGGCAGACGTAGACGAAGTCGGCAAAGCACGGTCATAACCACGTGAAGAAGCCGCGAAAGTCGATGTAGAGCAGCGAGCCGACGTAGATGGAGTCGGTGAAGCGCGGGCAGAGCCACGTGAAGAGGCCGCAAACGGCGACGAAGAATGGCTATCCGTCATACACGTAGGCAGCATACAAATACCAAGTACCGAAGGGAGGCCCAAAGATAAGGCGGGATCAGCGGAAGAAGACATCGGATAACAACAACCGACGATAGTATTTTTTTTCTCTTTTTTTTTTGCTTTTTTTTCAGATCGAAGTCAACCAACTAGACGAGAAAGGCCGAGCGGGCGGGCGACGGATCCTGGCGCCGAATCGATCGGGAGCCGAGCGGGCGGGCGACGGATACCAGCGTGGAGATCGGCCACAACAGGAGGAGGCACGCGGAAGCAGGCAGGCAGGAGATCTCACGCACGCACGTACGCAAGGAAATCTCACGCAGGGGCCGGCGCGATCGAACTCAACAGAGGAGATCGAAGCCAGCCAGGGAGCAGGGCCACGCGTGGAACAGAGATCGGGCGGGGCGCACACTGCTGGGAAGAAGATCGGGCGGGGCGGGCACGGCCGGGAAGAAGACCGGCGACGGAGATGGCCGGAAGGAGAGAGCGGCGGCCGGCGGCGGCGGACGAAGAGCGGCAACTACGGCCGGGACAACGTACAGACTAGGATCAAGTTTTGCTCTGATACCATGTTAAGCTTCATGCACTAGCCACTTGAACCAAAAGTCCGAACTGATGGAAAGGGCTAGGCAATCCACATATACATTTCACAACACCCCCACTCGCGTGTGATGGGAGAAGAGAAAGTCAACACGTGAAAGAAGAAGAGCACACCGAAACAGGGCATCAGCGGTGGCTAAAGAGGGGGACAATAGCAATTTTTAGGCTTAATTGCGAAAACCATGTAAGAGGGGGGCAACATCAATTTTTAGGCTTAATTGCGAAAACCATGTGAAAGCCAGGATTTGAACTCGAGACCTGGGGCTCTGATACCATGTTAGGACAATATGCTTGATGTATTACCAGGGGCCAAATGCCACAATATATAGTACATGTACAGGTGCACATATGCAGAAAGCCCCCTAACATATGGGGAAACTACAATAGACAGATATATACATCCAACATGGTTAATAACGGGAATATATATCTTACTAACAATACTAGCAGAGTTTAGGGAGAAAGGGTATTAGGGTTGCACAACATAATAGGGGCCGGCGTGTCCTTCTCATTATATTATTGACCAGGAGTTACAGTACAAATTGTTGCGGTCAGAAACCCACCGGCGGGCAACGACGGGCAACACCGTAGAGCCGGGAATCTCCCAGGACTGCGGCTGGCCCTGGTCCCTCCGAGCGACGGCCCGCAAAGCCTTCGGCACGCACGTCCGATGCTGATGCAAGGGCGTGCCACCTGACCTATACCTGGTCAGGAAGGTGTTGGATGATGCCTCGCTTAGTTTCTGCATGGCATACACGTAAACGTTAAATACGAGCCTCGATCGGCTCTCGGGTTGTCCCGTGAATCGGCTCAAAGAGCCGATCCACCCATGATGCGTACGAGGTGTACGATCGGATGGTGGTCCTGCTTGATCAAGATAAAGCTAAAACGACCTACTACGATTTGGGGTTTTCACCGCATAATCGGAACATCCTACTCGTGATCGAGCACTGGCGGCCACGCACGGTGATCGTAAACCGACCCTAGACAAGGCCTAAAAACCAACACGAAGTTGATCCTCGGAACATCCTGTCTAGGGCTAGCAAACTACACCCTACGCGCCACTGGATCCTTCGACCCGTTTGTAAGGCCTAACGATGCAGATATTAAACTAATCCTTGAAGAACAAGGAGCAATCATAACGGATCGGATCTACTAAACAATGATCAAGCGGGGTGCCGCCCTTACACCCAAGATAGGTGTAAGGGCGGCTAGATGCCTAAGGGTTGCACGACGATAACATATGATATGATGAACAATGCTAACCCTAAAACATCTATGATAACTACGTTGCTCGCCATCAAAAAGGCTTCAGCACGAGCAACGCATGAACGACGAATAAACGTGTGCTGCCTAGATCGCAAGATGCGATCTAGCCAGCATGGTGCTTACCCGGAAGAAACCCTCGAGACGGGGGAGTTGGCGATGCGCCTAGATTGGTTTGTGGTGAACGTGATTGTTGTTTATTTCATAAACCCTAGATACATATTTATAGTCCGAGGGACTTTCTAATTCAGGCGTGCACCGAACCGTGCACGGGCCAAACTCTAACTTCTAAACTCAGATGCGATCTAATAAAATACAGATACACGGGCAATTTAGC
Source organism: Lolium rigidum (assembly GCF_022539505.1). Lineage (NCBI taxonomy): Eukaryota > Viridiplantae > Streptophyta > Magnoliopsida > Poales > Poaceae > Lolium > Lolium rigidum. Next base: position 290,908,525 of record NC_061509.1, on the reverse strand, counting down.
CCAAACTCTCGTGCAAGGCCGCTTCAAAGATGCTTCACGTGTAATCTTCTAAGCCCATCTCCCCTACGGCCTGTCTCCTGATTTGGCCAAAATATGGTGATAACACATGCCCCCCTGGTTTTGGTAATGATAATTTCAAAACCACTCTGTTTTTCCTTCGAAGGGTCATGTCGTGGCAGAGCAGAACCGTCGCAGTATTTTTCATCATGACGACTTGCCTTCCTAACTTCTCTGCACGATTTGACAGTTTTGGCACCATGTCCTCGAGAACCGTTATGGCATTAAATCTCCACCACAACCCCTTTATTTATCTGCGCCGAACGGTTCGCCGCTTCATCACCCTTCTCTGTTCTGTCCATCAGCGCCCAAAAAACCCTCTTCCCCTGTAGCAATGTCTTCCTCTTCTTCCACCTCCTCAGGCCTCTCCCTCCAATCTTTGCCGAAGAGCAAAAGTGAAGACGACCTCCACTCCGGGGCGAACCCCATCTCCTTCGACAAGGAGGAGAACGAAGAAGTAGAGAAGAAAGAGGCCCCCTCCTCCGCCAGGCACCCGCCGACGAAGCGCTCCCGCATGTGGGCGGACAGCGAGGATGATGATGAGGACGAGGAAGGAGAAGAAGAGGAGGAGGATGGTTCCTCCTCTTCTGCTGGGTATCCGCCGACGAAGCGCCTCCGCACTTGGGCGGACAGCGAGGATGATGATGATGACGAGGAAGAAGAAGCTCCGGCCGAAGGCTTGGGCAGCAGCGACGAGGACTTCTCCGAAAGTAGCGCCGACGGCAACTCCGATGCCGACGATGATGCTAGCGAGGATTAGCGATGTAGGATTAGTAGTCCCTGAGCAATCGGCTCTTCTTTTGTAAGAAATTGCGTTTATCAATGAAGAATTTCCCCAATTTGATTTTGCCGATTTCTTTTTATGCTAATTTAGCCGATTGTCAACTCGGTCAATGTTCAATGAGCCGATGCCCACGCATCGGTCCCTCATAATCCGTCCTTCATCTCTTCGACTACGGAGTGATCGTAAACCTGGTCAACGCTCAGTAAGCCGATGTCAGCGCATCAATCCCTCATGATCTATCCCTTATATTTTCGACCGATGAGTTTGAGCTCTGATGGATCACAACCTTTGAAGAAGATTGCGACACAGGACTAGCCGATGGCAACCCAATCGGCTTCCAAAAACAAAGCATCCACCAGGCCAGCTGCCCCCCGAGCCTCAGTCGAGGTGTAAACAGTGATGAGGACACGCAATTCAGACAAATGGACCCGAGCTCGATCATGTCTGAGAGAGCTACCATGCCGAGCCAGCCAGAGCCGATCACCCCTCTTCCGTTGAAAGCCGATACTGCAGATGGTCACCGGCGGCTTTAGAAACCAAAACTCCTCTGACAAAGAGTTGGAGGTCCTCGTGTGGTAGATCCTGTGTCGTTGTGCTAGAGTCGATGGCTATGCATCGGCTTTATTCCTCATGAAAAAAAAAAATTTACGGGCCGATTTTTCTATCGGCCCCCAATATTTCACTGCACATGTATCGCACATGTTCATCTGACTAGGTGCCCCCCGAGCCGATTCTGCCAGGTAACTGCTGATATCGGCTCTATGGTTAGCCAAGGCACTATATGTGAACGTCGGCTCTGTTAGGACCAGTGTGGATTTCTTCCAGCTCATCAGCCGACGCAAACCCATTGCCCCTTAGATTGACGTTGAACCCAGGCAGAATGAATGGTGAGGATAATTTTGGCCGATTGCTGGAATCGGCCTCCATGTTGCTTGCTCGATGAAGGTTATGCAATGTTCCTCCATAGATCCTTGGGGCCGATCACATGGATCGGCATCGCCATGTTTGTCCATAGATGTTGCTCTTGTTACGCGGTCAGGCCGGTGGATAAAACCAGCCTAACCCCGTCCTTTGTCACGTCGATGCGCCCACAGTCGTCCAAATTGATGTCTGAGAGTGGCTCTTGGCCTGATGTCTCCCAAACATTCATGCCAGCCGTTGAAATCTCGGCTGAATCATCTGCGTGGACGACTTCTACTTCATCTCCATCCCACTGTATTAGGCATTGGTGCATCGTGGATGGAATGCAACAGTTGGCGTGGATCCAATCTCTCCCTAGTAGGACAGCATAGGAGCTCTTGCTGTCGACAATAAAGAACGTCGTAGGGACGGTTTTCCCTCCTACGGTCAGATCCATGTTCAGAACACCTTGTGCGTCAGATGCTTGGCCGTTGAAATCGCTCAGTGTCACATTGGTCTTGATCAGATCCGAGCTAGAGCGTCCCAACCGACGTAGCATGGAGTACGACATAATGTTAACTGCCGCTCCGGTGTCCACCAACATCTTGTTGACAGGCTGCCCATTGATGTAACCTCGCAAGTACACGGCCTTCAGATGCCTGTAGCTTCTTTCTCGTGGCTTCTCAAAGATGACCGGCCGTGGGCCGCAGTCAAGTTGTGTCACATGTGCTTCGTCTAATCCTGGAGCAGTAAACTCCGTTGGAAGGATGAACACCATGTTTGTGCCAGCCGATGTCTCATCGTCGGCTTTCTTTTGTCTGGGGCGCCACTCCTTCCTTTGTGGCCGACCTTCTTCATCCAGGGTTCGCTGAATTTTGGCGGCCAGATCAGGCCGCGCCTTCCTCAACGTGTGCAGGTATAACCTTTCGGCTTCCTCCAACCCACGTAGTCGCTGAACCCTTCGCTTTTGGGAACGGCTGAGCCCATCAGGGCACCACCTTGGCCGATGATACTTGTCTTCTTCATCATCGTCCTCTAGTTCCTCGAGATCTTCCACCCGAGCGAACTCAGCCTGCTTGTTCCGAGGCGGGAGAGGCCCTAGACGTTTGAACACAGACACGTTAGCTGCATCCTTCTTCTTTTGTTTACATTCTGGGCAGTTGCCGATTGTAGGCAATCGGCTCATTCCTGAATCCCAGCAGTGTCTGAAGAAGGGCAGTCCCAGTGCCTATCCACGTCGTCTTGCTCCATCGACTTTTCCTTGGCGCGGCGCTCATATCGCTCCTCGTCGCGATCATGCCGACGGTGTTTCCTGGCGTCTCTAGCCAGACGGTCTCTTTCATCATCGTCGTTGTACCGCCGGCGTTGGTCATATTGACCCACATACTTGTTGAGGAGGTGATCAGACAGAGGTCGCTGATATCTTACGTTCCTCACTTCTCCCTCTGTGATGTAGCGCTTGCCATCGTGACGGAGCCGATCGCGTGGAGCGGCTTCCTCTGTGTCCTTGCTATGAGAGCAGCTGCCCTCATCTCCGTCCTTACCGAGTGGTGCCCAGGTCCTACCATGTTGATATTGCACGAGAAATCTGGCTGGCACCCTCCATGGTAAGTATACTCCACCATGTTAACGGCGGGGAAGGGGTGTGTGTCGACCTTCATGGCGTACTGGCTGAAAATTAGCCGCCCTTGTTCTATCGCCATTTGGACCTGCTGACGCCACACCCTGCAGTCGTTGGTGGCGTGGGTGAACGTGTTATGCCATTTGCAGTATGGCTTTCCGTTCAGCTCCTGCACCGTGGGGATCTTGTGGCCTTCGGGTAACTTTAGCTGCTTCTCCTTGAGTAAGAGGTCGAAAATCTGCTCAGCTTTGGTCACGTCGAAGTCGAACCCTTTTGGAGGACCTTGTGGCTTAACCCATTTACGGGACACGGGGCTTGCCCCCGAGTCCATTCAGCCATCTGCTACCTCTTGATCTCCCGCGAGCACCTTCATCTTCATCTGCCTCAACCAGGACCACCGCGCGCTTGAATTTATCCTGGTAAACATCCGGGTGGCGTTGTTCATATGCGACAGCTTTCGCACCATGTGCGCCGGTGAAGGGTAGTACGCTTGGGAGGCCACGTCCTTGATCGATGATGAGAGACCCACCACCGCCAACTCGATTGCTTCTTTTTCACTTACATGAACCGGATAGCATCGGTTCCTAACGGTCCTGAAGCGCCGGACGTATTCCGCCACTTGTTTCCCCGCGCTTCTGTCGTACTTGTGCTAGATCGGCAATGCCAGCCTCGGAAGCCTCTGAGTGATACTGCACGTGGAACTGTTCTTCCAACTGCTTCCAAGTCCGGATTGAGTTTGGTGGCAGCGATGTGTACCACCCGAAAGCCGATCCTGTGAGGGACCGTGCGAAGAACCTCACACGCAGCTCGTCTGATGCTGAGATCGTGCCCAGCTGTGCCAAATATCGGCTCACATGCTCGATGGAGCTGGAACCATCTGATCCATTAAACTTTGTGAAGTCAGGGAGCCGATATTTGGGTGGTAGCGGGATCAACTCGTACTCGTTGGGGTACGGCTTGGAATAGCCGATTGTCCTCCTTTTCGGCATCATGCCGAACTGGTCTTTCAGAATCGTACAAATCTGATCCGCGGTGATGGCTGCAGGCGTTGAACCCTGAAGATTCGCCGGGGTGGCATACTTAGCCAGCCATGCTTGCTTTTCCAGCTACGAGCCAAGCTGCAGGAGCTGAGCTCCGGAGGTTTGTCGGAGTGGCGTACTTAGCTAGCCACGTACGCTTCTCAAGATCCGTTCCCGACGTTCCTCCTCGCTGTTCCGAAGTCCCTGCTGTTGCGGCTCGGTTCGAGAGTGCCCGATTCTTGCGGTCGGCACGTATGCGCACGTGTATCCGTGGGGGATCTCCTTGGGCGCCTCATGTAAGAATTGGTAGTCACTAGGGTCACCACCAATCTTGTAGACGACGTATGCCGATGAACTCGGCACTTCTGGTGCTGCCAACGCAAACGGCAGCGGTAGACGGGACTGGAGTGGCATCTCTCCTTGGTAAGTCCCCAGAGCTGGTCCTGACGGAGAATACTGATGGCTCGTGATTTCCTGGATCACGCGCAGAGCGACACGCTCCAAAGTGTTCACCAGGCTCTCAGAATGGCGGTGCAGCGAATGAGCCACCATGAAGTTGATCTCCTGACGCAGCGACACGGTGCGTTCTTCGACGGGGTGGACAGGTCCACTCCATCGAGCGCGCCTTCAGGTGAGAACCCTTTCCACCTGATGCCATGTGAGCGGGTTATGTGGAAAGAGCCGATGAGGTCGGCTTCGAGGACTGCTTTGATCTCGTCATGCTTCTCCTTGAGCTCCTCAGTCAGATCCTCGTACTTGACCGGAGTGCCTTCCGCCATCTCAGATGTAGATGGCGATGCGGTTGATGTCGAAGATAGTCCCACCGGGCGTGCCAGAATGTGTTGCGGTCAGAAACCCACCGGCGGGCAGCGACGGGCAACACCGTAGAGCCGGGAATCTCCCAGGACTGCGGCTGGCCCTGGTCCCTCCGAGCGACGGCCCGCAAGGCCTTCGGCACGCACGTCCGATGCTGATGCAAGGGCGTGCCACCTGACCTATACCTGGTCAGGAAGGTGTTGGATGATGCCTCGCTTAGTTTCCTGCATGGCATACACGTAAAGGTTAAATACAAGCCTCGATCGGCTCTCAGGTTGTCCTGTGAATCGGCTCAAAGAGCCGATCCACCCATGATGCGTACGAGGTGTACGATCAGATGGTGGTCCTGCTTGATCAAGATAAAGCTAAAACGACCTACTACGATTTGGGGTTTTCACCGCATAATCGGAACATCCTACTCGTGATCGAGCTCGGCGGCCACGCACGGTGATCGTAAACCGACCCTAGACAAGGCCTAAAAACCAACACGAAGTTGATCCTCGGAACATCCTGTCTAGGGCTAGCAAACTACACCCTACGCGCCACTTGGATCCTTCGACCCGTTTGTAAGGCCTAACGATGCGAGATATTAAACTAATCCTTGAAGAACAAGGAGCAATCATAACGGATCGGATCTACTAAACAATGATCAAGCGGGGTGCCGCCCTTACACCCAAGATAGGTGTAAGGGCGGCTAGATGCCTAAGGGTTGCACGACGATAGCATATGATATGATGAACAATGCTAACCCTAAAACATCTATGATAACTACGTTGCTCGCCATCAAAAAGGCTTCAGCACGAGCAACGCATGAACGACGAATAAACGTGTGCTGCCTAGATCGCAAGATGCGATCTAGCCAGCATGGTGCTTAACCGGAAGAAACCCTCGAGACGGGGGAGTTGGCGATGCGCCTAGATTGGTTTGTGGTGAACGTGATTGTTGTTTATTTCATAAACCCTAGATACATATTTATAGTCCGGGGGACTTTCTAATTCAGGCGTGCACCGAACCGTGCACGGGCCAAACTCTAACTTCTGTTATCACCAGA